>NW_006434901.1:224562-244407 GCF_000325575.1 Pteropus alecto | reverse complement strand
TTAGCGTTCCCAGCCTCTAGAACTGTGAAAAGTAAATGTCTGTTGTTTAAACCACCCACTCTCTGGTATTTGTTATAGGAGCCCAAACTGACAAAAACAGGTTTTTTGTTTTCTTACTGTTGAGCTTCAAGTGTTTTTTGTATATTTTGGATACCAGGTGTTTATCAGATAAGGCTTTTGCGAATATTTTTTCCCAGTATGTGGCTTGGCTTTTCATTTTCTAACATTGTCTTTCTCAGAGCAGAAGTTTTTAATTTTAATGAAGTCCAACATATCATTCTTTCTTTCATGGATCGTGCCTTTGCTGTTATAGCTAAAAAGTCATCACCATACCCAAGGTCCTCTGAGTTTTTGCTTATGTTATCTTCCAATTTTATAGTTTTGCATTTTACATTAAATCTATGATCCATTTTGGGTAAATTTTTGTCAAGGGTATATGGTCCGTGTCTAAATTCACTTTTTTTGCATGTGAATTTCCACTTGTTCCAGCACCATTTGTTGAAGGGACAATCTTTGCTCCAATGCATTTCCTTTGCTCCCTTGTCAAAGATCAGTCGACTATATTTATGGAGATCTATTTCTGGGTTCTCTATTCGGTTCCATTAATCTATTTGTTTATTCATTTGCCAATAACACACTGTCTTGATTACTGTAACCTTATACTAAGTCTTGAAGTAGGGTGGTGTTAGTCCTTCAATTTTGTTTCTTTTCCTACAATATTGCATTGGCTATTCTGGGTCTTTTGCCTCTCCATCTAAGCATTAAAATCACTTCGTCTATATCCATAAAATAACTCACTGAGGTTTGGATTGGGATTGTGTTGAACCTATATTTCAAGTTGGAAGAACTGACATCTTGACAATATTGAGTCTTCCTATTTATGGACATGGACTATCTATTCATTTATTTAGTTCTTTGATTTTCCTCATATAGATACTGTACATATTTTGTTATCTTCACACAAAAAAGCTGCATATGAGTGCTTATGGTGACTTTTTCATAATTGCCAAAATCTGGAAGCAAATCTCATGACCTTCAATGGGAGAATGGATAAATAATCTGTAATATATCCAGCAGTGAAATACTGTTCAGCAATGAAAGATAATCTAATAAATATTTAACTGACAAGAGAGAGAACGTGATCACAAAGTTGGTTTTCCTCGCTCATTGCACTCTGGATGTGCTAACCCCTGTGATTTTCCCACATGTGGGAAACTTGACTGCAGAATTTGTGCTGGTGGGTTAAAAAACAAAAAACAAAAAAAGTCCCAAACACATAAAATATGAATGAATCACAAATACATTATACTAATTATAGGAAACCAGGTTCAAAAGGCCACACAATTCATTATTACATTTAGATGACATTTTGGAAAAGACACAATTATAAAGACAGTAAACAGATCATTGGTTGCCAGGGGCTGGAGATGAGGGTTAGAATTAATTACAAAGAGGCACAAAGTGATTGAGTGATGGAACTGATCTATATCAAAATTGTGATGGTTACATGACTGTATACATTTGTCAAAACTTACAGAACTGTACTCTGAAAAGGATGAATTTTTCTGTGTGTAGGTTATATTTTAATAAAACTGATCAAATAAAAGAATATATTTTTAATCACAAGGCAAATGCTAAAGGTCACTTTGTTGTCTCTTCAACTTTGATCAAAGGTCAGTTTTTGTCCTGAAAATAAGAGCACAAAATGTTTTCTTTCTAAAGCAGAGGTTTGGTTCAATTCTACCTGCCACTACATTCTGGATCCCCTCTTTACCATAAAATGACCCATTTCTCCAATCCTGCTGTCCAGGCTGTTATATGGCATGACTATCCTGCCTAAATTGCTGATCTAAATTCCTGGAACCCTGGCAGCTGAACTTTTATCTTGATTTCTATCCCTTTGCCTAGTATTAGCTTGGGATTCCTCTGAGTTATTTGAGCTGTTAAGTACTTAATGAATAAATTAATGAATGCTTAATAAATAAACATCTTTCTTTGCAATTGAATTTTGATTTACATCAACAGATGCATTTACTATATGAAACAGGCACTGTGCTAAGTATTAAGTGTATAATAACAAACAAGTGGGCTATTGTTACTGGATGTATCTCCTGCCTTCACAGAACTTAAGAGGCTTATGGTAGACAGCATACCTTGAATTGCAATCTAATATGATAAACTCTGGATTGCTATATGAGAACACGGAAGGGATACACAACATAGGTTTAGTGGAACCAGTCAAGCCATTTCAAAGCGATTTCTAAGTTGAGTTAAGGAGGCTGACTACGAATCACCCAAGGAAGTGAGAATAGGAAAGGGGAAAAATGTTCCAGACAGAAAGAGCACAGTCTGAAAGTCCAAAATTGAGAGACAACAAGGGGGTTCAGTCACATGAAAGGAATTACTTATTATAGAAACATATACAGTAAGGTGGTTGTTGAGGGATTAAATTGGAAATACAGACAGGGATCAAGTCATGTAAAGCCTAATATACTATATTAAAGGTGCTTTTGTCCTTCCCATTTTTGCACAGATATAATTATAATATCTTACATTTTCATTAATGTGCACTAGTTTTTTTAGGAGTCTTTATAGTCTCTTATTCTTTGTTTTTGAAAGATTTTTATTAAAATATAGCTAACATACAATATTATATCAGTTTCAGGTTTATAGTTATTCAACATTTATATGCCTAAAGATGTGATCACCACGATAAATCCAGCAACCATCTGACACTGTACAACACTATTACAATATTATTGACTATAATATTGACTATATTTCATACTCAAGACTTACTTGTTTTATATCTGAAAATTTGAACCTCTTATTCCCCTTCACTTTCTCCCCCTTTTCTCTAATGTTTCAATTACAGTTGACATTCAATATTATTTTATATTAGTTTCAGGTATACAATTATACACTAGTTTTGTGTGCATACAAATTTGGGGAAAATTTATACAACTTTCAATCTGGCTATATCTTGAAATTGATTTTTTAGGAGCTCCCAAAGGCCTGGTCCCTTTACACTCTCTGCTCTCCTCTCCTAAATATGCCTTATATTTTACAGAATTAATTATCCCTCCTCCTCATCCTTCCTCATCCAACCAGACTGTTTCACAAACAACTGGCTGATCACAGAATTCGCACTGGTGTGAGCTGATGCTTTAATCCTAGATGCCATTGTCACTGATCCTATTGTGACAATTGTTTTGCTATCTTTTTTGTTTCTTTGTTTCCCATTGAGAAATACTAGTTATTGTTATAATTTTGTTTACTCATTTTCTGAAATATAGGGAATAAAATAAATTGCTATAAAGTTAGAATACTGCATAGCCCAAAATAAAAACACATTTTTATATAGTAAATATTTATTTTAAAGTATTCCAAGTGTTACGTTTTTTCTAATAAAGCTTTCCTCTGAGAGTCATAATCATCAGAGATCTTGACATTCAGTCAATATGATAAACAAAAGCTTTTGGTGATTTTTTTGCACAAAAGAATCACATGATAGACAACAGACAGAGAAGGTCAGTTTTAATTATGATGCCTGAATTGTTTATCTTGGTTTATGTAGGTTTTGCTTCATAACCAATATTGAGTCAGAGAAAAATTTAGGTGGACGGTCGAGATTTTCAAAGTAATGGCTTTTACTTGTGCTATCTACAATCCAATATTTCAGTTAGGCAGATGTTAATCATTGTGTTTTTATTAACTACTAATAACAACATTGGAAAACTTACTAAAAGTATTATTACTATTATTATTTATAGAGAAATAAATGAGTTAGCAGTAAAAATAGAATGATTTACTCATTCATTATCATCATCGCTCAATAGACACTTATTTAGCTCATACTATTTGCCATGTGATAAGTACTAAGATTTAAAAGTAAGCAAGATCACATTCATTTATCCAAGGTCTCAATCCATGACGAGATTGAGAGACAATTATGTTAACAAAACAATAAATGTGAAAAAATTGAATTTTGTAAAAAATAGGCTATTTCAAAGTCTTCAGGAAGTGACCTGGATTAGTATTAGGGCTATTTGCTGGTACATATCCTAACGGTGAGTCTAGAGTAGAAATAAAAACAATACATGTGCAGTGATCACTACGTACCTTGTGAATCATCTAAGCTAACAACTGGCATCTTCTTCTTGAACCAATAAGAGCATTTTAACTCTGCTAAACACCTGGCACATTTTTGACATTTAACAGATACTATTGTTACAAAATAGTGTTTTTATTTTCATGGCAAGATGCAGAAAAATTCCTTTCCAAACCAAAAAGATTTTATGAGTCAAATCCAGGGGCTTAAAATGATGCTGAAGAGGACAGCCAAAATGGGATTTTGGAATGACCTCATTTTATCAACAAAATTCTCAGTCTATTTCTCTTGTTCCACCTGGAGGGGTGTTGACAGAACTAATTCCAAGAGAGCATCGATGCCAAAAATGGGCATTTCTGCCTTTTTATAAATGCCTAACATGAAAAGGGAATACAAACCTCTTCAATTCTGACAATATTTCTCTTTTGTAAAATTTTTATGATTTCAATATATCCTGATCATATTTTTATTTTTAAGCACTATCCACATCATGAATATTTTTTGTGATTTTATAAATTATTTAGACCAGTATCGTTTTTTATAATTTTGGTGAAATCATTGTCACAGATTGAATCAGTTTTGTGTATAGTAGCCTTATAGACCCAGCATATTAAACAGTATCAAAAAGGGCTCTAATTCTACAAAGAAAAAGGCATTTAATTGTGCTGCAGCTGTATATTGCATTTGTCGTCTATTATACAAATGGGAAGGGGTGAGAACCCCAAAATATCCAGGACCTATCATTTATTCTTAATTATCATAATCACGATTAATCATTATTCATCAACTCCAAACACATATTCTCCATCCTTTTGGACATAGGATTTGGCATTACTAAATATGTCATTTGTTCTTGAGTACCGGCTAAAACTGTATTAGTTTATAGCAAAAACTTGAAGGGAAGTAGATCAGAGGACACACGCATACGTGTATTTTCTTTAACATAAATAAATATTTATCTTTAGATTCATACATATAAAAAGCCATTATCCTCAAAAATACAAATAAATTTTTCCCTGAAAAAATTATGTTGTGTTAATACCATATGAAAATATAGTGATAGCATAGAATAGTAAGGTGGGAAATAGCAGTTACAGTATGCTGCACCATTTATCTTCCTTTTTTGTCTTAAGTGACCCTGGGAAAGTAATAATATAGCGTAAATGTTTAGGATTTCATATACATGGAATTTAGAAGAGAGCACAGGTAATTCGTAACTGTCGAAAAGGAATATTTTTGTCACCTAATATAATCCACATAGCTCATATACTCCCAGATTTTTTTCACAAACTACTGTGAATAGTAAAACTCAGTATTCTTCCCAAAGAATATTGGATGAGACAACTAAGCAAGTAAGCCATGTCTGACAGTAGGTACATTTCATCATTGCTTGGTTTACTTCCAGTGCTTGTATCAATGAATACTGATTGTCTTTTACCTTTGCTCCTGATAGGACTGAAGACATCATATTGTAACTACTTCAAGGACTAGCAAGATGGGAATTAAAGAGTACTAACTAGTTGTCTGAGTTAAACCGAAAAACATCTACAAGTAACTGGATCCACGTTCGACTCTTTAACAGATTGTTCAGAAAAGTTCCTATTTTTCTCCACAATGTAAATTATTTCCTAAAGGTGTCAGGCTCTTCTTAGCTTTAGTAGGCCATAATTTAATCATCTGAATCAGATCACTGAATCAGATCATCACTAAAGACTCTTCCAGCTCCAAAATGTTACGATTTTATGTGGATGGAGCTTTTTGCTCAATTCTTTTCCATGAAGCCAGGTTTATAACAGAGAGGTAATTAGCTGATATTAAATATAATAAATTTCCCACAGGGAGCTCAGAGCATTTCCATATATATAATAGTGTCCAATGTTAGTACTGATGCAAAAAATGCTGGCAAAGATAGAGAGTAAAACTCAACAATAAAAGCATTCTAGGTCTCTACTAATAAACTTAAAGTATATTTTGAAACTAAAAGAAAACAAGGGTGAAATTAGCTTTTAATATTATGAACAGGTTTATTATCAAATTAGAGCATTTGGATTGAAATAACAGAACTGGTCTTAGGTCATTCGCTTAGATGGACAAATTTGACTGTCTCCTGTTTGTTCTGTGACTCTCCTTCTTGCTCTATAATTTCTACAGTATTCCTTAATGCCAGCTGACATGCCTTAAATTTCACCCTGGTCTCTTCTCACCTCTGCTTAACATTACCATTAACCACCTTTCCCAAAACCAAGCTTAAAGAGACATCATAACTTAGGTGACAACCTTCTCAAGGGAGACACCAAGCAATGTGTGTGGTTACTCTCTCCATTTTAGCATCACTTTTGTTATCTTCATGAAAGAAGATATGAGGGAAATTACCTAAAGTATCAGAGAACAAAAGGGATCTGAAATCACAATTGAGAAATGAATAGGATAGATTATCCCAGTCCCATTGTACAAAGGGCTCTAGGAAACAGTATACTAACAAAATATAATACAAATATATCGACGGTTTGTTGCTAAACCATTCTCGATGCAAAATAAGCCATTGTCCAACAAAAACTATAATTTTATACCACAATAAACTTGATTACATAAATGTACTGACTTTGCCTTTCGTGTACTTTAGTTAAACCTACAGGGTTAAAAACTTTTGTTATTGTGCCCCTTGCCATTTTTACTCACTTTGTGAAACTGCCCTGAGTTTGATAAGCACTTTACTACTAAAAAGGGACAAATATTTACAAAATTAAAGAACGTGGACACTTTTTTAGTTTCTTGCTATAGTTTGGTTGTCTTCATCACCTACTCAGATCACTGCATTACTGAAATTAATTTAATTTTGGCAAAAATTGATAACTCGCACAATCTAAATTTCAAAATGAAGTTACTCAAACTGATTGGCTGTGCTGTGTATTTTTCAACAGCAGGCTGAATGTTGGCCTCAATGAAGAAAGAATAAGTATACATCTCTTCCTTAAATGTGGCCTGGAAAATGAAAGTGTTGACCAGAAATTGATGGACCAGAAATTCTTAAACTTTTTGGTCTCAGAACCTTTTACATGCTTAAAAATTACTGAGGATGCCAGATTATTTTTGTTAATGTGAGTGGTATTTATTGGTATTTACTGACTAAAAATTAGAACTGAGAATTTTTAAAATATTATTTCATTAAAAAAATAAATGTAATAAACACCTTGCATGTTAAAATAATATATTTTATGAATAGTAACTATTTTCCAGAGCATAAAAAATAAGCATTATTTTATATTTTTGCAAATATCCTCAATATCTGGCTTAATAGTAGACCACTAGACTCATATCTGCCTCTGTTTTATATTTTAATAAGATATATATAAACTGGAAAACTCCATTGTATACATATGAGAGATTAGAAGTAAAAAAACACAAAAAACAAAAAAAAAAAACATGTGAATGTCTTACCATTACTATGAAAATATTTTTGACTTTGTAAACCCTTGAAAGGATCTCAGTGACACCAAGCATTTTCTGGGACACATTTTAAGAACTACTGTAATGGAATCCTTGACTTATTTATCATTTAATAATGCAGTTAGTTATTCAATAATCTTGTATTGAGCTTCTTCTATGTGACAGGGACCATGATAGTTATCAGTAATGTAATGCTCAAAAGCAGTGGTCCCCAATCTTGTTGGCACCAGGGACTGGTGCTCCTATGAGAATCTAATGCCTGATGATCTGAGGTGGAGCTGAGGCAGTGATGCTAGCGCTGGGGAGCGGCTGCAAATACTGATGAAGCTTCGCTGGCTCACCTGCCACTCACCTCCTGCTGTGCGGCCTGTTTCCTAACAGGCCGCAGACCAGTCAGTACCAGTCTGCAGCCCAGAGGTTGGGGACTCTGCTCAAAAGGATATAATCCGGGTTCCCAAGGGTCTATACTTTGGTGGAGAATGCATACTGAGGAGTAAATAGGTGACTACAATTCCATAAAGCAAGTTGTGTCTGTAGGATGCTACTAGGGAAAATAAACATAAAACCAAAATTATGAAGAATAAGAGAAAAATAAAATCTTAGAGATAGGTAGATAGCTGAGGTATTATCATGTCCAAACTTCTAAGCATTAGATGAAGCAAATGACTCTTTAAAAGAATTAAAAAAAATGTTTGATTAGGATCTTGTATACAGATCTTCTAACTCCTTGGCAAATACTCATACATTTGTTCTTGGGGTTCCTGGAACATAACAAAGCATAAAATCGATGGTGAGAAAGAAGGAAAGAAAAGAGATACCTTCACCTATATCAATAGCTATAGTAACTTTCTCCTCCTTGTTTTTCTTTCCTCTTTGCAAATATGAGCAATTACTTCATTTTATCCCTGATCTGCTTACATTGCGCTTTAGAAATTTCAACCACTATTTGTCCATTATCTAAAAAATCTCTTGACCCACTGCTTAGGCGGTGTCTGTTTAGCAATATTCCAAACCTGACTAAAATCAACTAATTACTTCCTTGTTACCTACTCCTGGATTACAGAATCTGCCGTGGAAACAGATACAACTGGGCCCATGGTCATACTAGAAAATAATGTATATTCTCTACTTGCTGAATGCAACATTCTATATATAAATTGATGAGATCAGCTTATTGCGGTGTACAGATATTCTATATTCTTACTAGCTTTTATTTGTTTGAAATATAGATTTCTGGAAGAGATATGTTCAAATCCTCCAATGTGATTGTGGAATTGATCATTTCATTAATTGATTCATTCATTCATTTAGCTTTTATGTGTTTCGATTCCATGTTATTAGGGACACAGAGATTCAGGATTGATTTTCTTTCTGGAAGTAAACAGGAAATAAACACAAATACATTTTGTGTGTTTTCCATTTGCTTAATCATAATTTTAAAAATCATATTTTGTTTCCATTTTAGTAATCAACCTGACCTTTTCACATTTGTTTTTCAGCAAAGTCTTTTATGTTCTTCCATTAATTACATTTTGCATTAGCATCTTTTTGTGCTTCTTTAATTGAAAGCATATTTTTTTTTATTTTCAATCTTATTTGTTTCCTAACCATGCATTTAAAACCATAGCCTTTGCGTTTTAACAGTAAGTGTTTTTTATTTCTTTGCTTATTATTCAGTACACCACCTCACTTTGCTTCCTTTTGTTTTCCTCTTCTTGGAGTAAATTCTCTAATAATTCTTTCAGAATGGATCTGTGAACGAGACATTTTCTGAGACCTTGCATAACTCAAATTATTTTTGTGTACCCTTCTTTCTTGAGTGGAACTTTCTAAGGCCAAACTTATTCTCTTTCGGAATATTAAAAACATTATTTTAAAATAACCCATGTTATTTTAACATTCAGTATTAATGATTTGACATGTACTCCTTTATAGAGATAATCTCCTTATTTCCCTTTCTAGAAGTTTTTAGGACTTCTCTCTTATTTATTCTTGCTTTTCTGAATTTATGTTATGTCTAGGTTTGAGGTTTACATGCTTTTTTATATATATTTATTCTATTTACTTCGCCTATTCTGCACTTTTCAATCTTAAAATACCTGCGAGATTTTTTTTCCTGCTAATTTGATACCCTACGGTTATTGCTTTAACATTTCTCTTTTTAAAATCCACTTTGATTTATAGATTTTTCCTAAAATCTCACTCTTTCTGTCTTTATGCAATCATGTGAAACATATTCAGTGTATCACCCTTAATCAATAATTCTACTACCTGAATAACTTAAGGCTATTTGCTGATTCTCTTGATGTTTGCCTATAGTGAAGGATGCCTACTGTCTTTTCTAATTTTAGATACTGAACTCCTGCTTAGCAGAAAGTTAATAGGGAGAATCCTTTGAGGTTGGGTTGAAGGAATGTTTTCCTGAGGATTTTTGTATTTGCTATTCCTAGGTGCAACCAGGGTCATTATCAGTCTTGTACCCGTTTTCATGTTACATTTTCAGCTTCAGGGTATTTTCAATGCAAGTAGTGTAAATTAAATCTCCAAACCTTCACCAAGACAAGTATGCGGCTTAAATATTAAAGTATGTTTTTTCACCCAAAATCCAGGTTGGTAAATACAAACTTTGCTTTCATTTCCCTTTGCTTGCCAGCGGCTTATTCCCCCCATCCTTCAATATTCTATTGTGGCATAGTTTTTTCTTGGACAATCTTTTTCAGGGGTTTCATGTATGTCTTTATATTGAATTCTATCCTTGTATAGCCATTATAATCCAAGCCTTTTGGTTAATGAAGTCAGCAAATTATTTTAGGGCAATCAAAGAATCTATACTTATTTACCATTGTTAAAGTATTTAAAGAAGAAGGCCTTTAGACTGAGTTGGCCCTAATGCGTAGGTAGCCTACGTAAGCAAACTCAAACCTAAGCCAGCATCAACACACTCGAATCAGAGAAAACGAAACCTAAATGGTCACAAACAGCTCAACAGACTTTCCCAAATATGGTAACTGCTTAAGCACTAGCCAATCAGATGATTTCTTCACTTGCTTCCACATCTTCTCTATAAAAACCTCTCCTCTAGCTCCTGTTGGTAGAGCACTCCTAAATCCTTTTGATTTGGTGCTGTTCAATTCACATCACATACGCTCAAATGAACTCTTGAAATTTTAATGCACCTCAGTTTATCTTTTAACACCACTGTAGCTCTCATTTCCCATACTTTTTAAAAATCTGTGTAAATTTCCTCTTAATTTACTGTAAACTCTGTTCTGCATTTAAGACGTTGTTGAATATTTTATCTGAAATTTCTAGATGTTTTATAGCAGAAGCTCTTTCAGATTAATCTAGTCCTTCATGTTATGTAAAACACTCCCCTCTGCTTTTGATTTTTCACGGTTTCTTCATTATTTCCTTTTCACATTCTGTCTTGGTTGTATATAACTCTTCTGTTATTTCTGTATTTGAAATAGGAGAGGAGAGAACAGTATATTCCTATATGACATCTTGAATTAAAACCTCTAATTAGTACTTGATACTGTAGCTGGAATTATATTTTGTTATAATGCAAAATTAATCATGTCATGCCTGTGTTTAAAATTCTTCAAAGACTATCTATCCAGGTTGTAGAATAAGATCCAAAGTCTTTGAAGTGCTTACAAGCCCTTTCAAAATGTGGCACTTGCCCATAGAGATCGTTAGTTAAAACTGCCCTCAACGTAATGATACTCGAAGGCCTCTTTTCACCATAAGTTTCTCCCTTGAGCATTGAAAGGGAATCAACTAAGAACTTATTATAATCTTGTAAGTAGTTGTAAACTACTGTGCGTTTTGGAATGGGAAAAGTTCCTGGGGCTTAAATGCAGAGCAGTGGGGATATCTCCCAGGGAGTGAAGCCCATACTCTTCTGGCTTTTTTGGTACAGAGAGGACTTTACCTCACATATCAGCCCTTGGGTACCAGACAAGGCATATTTTGATCACTTGATGCTGCTTGACCCCTCTTCCTGCAGACATGCTGACCTGTGGTAGGCAGGAGGGGCAAGGATACTCTAAGTGAACCAAGAGCAATTTCCTATAAAGAGAGGGCACGGTGGGACCTGGATGTATTCGGAGATTCTCCCTTCCAATAGTCAACTCAGGCACCAAGATTTTGTTGCTGAAAACATAGCTGTGCAGGGCCCTCATGCAGCCTTGAGGGTTAATGTTAATCTACTTTGGCTTAACTTTATTTCCCTCTTCAGCGTCATCTTGGTCACCTTCCCTTCCGATTTCTGATCTGTCTTTGGATAATTTTTAGTATACTAAAGGCAACATACCTGCCACCCTCTGGTAGAAACATGTACTTTATCATGCTGCACTTTCCCCCAAGTTCCTTCCCTCATCTGGATCTCTGCCACAAATATTGTACAGAAGTTTCATTTGGTCTTGGCTTTCCTCCTGGAAAATATTCTTATAGTGCATGCACTTTATGCATTTCCCTTATGATTGAACCTCAGTGAACACACATAGACAATATTTGTGTTCCCCCACATATACACATACATGCCCAAATCAGTAAACTCTGTGAAGACATAGGTCAGCGAATCTTTTTAATATAATTAAGCGAAACATAGGCCCTAGCCCATAGGTTAATTAAATGTAAGTTTTTATCTGCTATCCATTTTCCTATGTGTGAGTTTATTTTATTTTTTATAGTTGACCGTTGAACAACATGAGTTTGAACTTCACAGGTCCACTTATACGTGGATATTATTTAATACATATACAGTCGGCCCTCTGTATTCTTGGGTTTTGCATCTTCAGATTCAACCAACTATAGATCAACAACCGCATTTCTGATCCACAATTGGAAATACGTAGATGTAGAGGGCCAACTATATGCATTATTCTATAACATTTTATATAAGGGACTTAGGTATCCACAGATTTTGGTGTCCATGGGGTCCTGGAACTAATTCCCCACAGATACCGAGGGATGACTGTAGTAAAGTTTTGTGGAAGTCAAAACTTATATGCAGATTTCCAACTGTGCGTAGCATCGGAGCCGCTGCCTGCGTTGTTCAAGCATCAACTGAATATATATATCTGTGTCCTCACATATGTCATATGTTGACTCAAAATATTTTAAGCCTCTTTAGGGCAAGACCAATGGTATATCTTTTCTTATATACTCCACAGCATGACCGTGATATTGAAATATGGTTTATCATCAAGAATATTTGTTGAATAGAATAGATACGATTAACCAATTAACAAATTAATCACATGATTTAAGTTAAAATATAACTTTAAGAATTCAGAAAGAACATGAATTGGAAACTACATAAAAGAATATCACGCTGGAAAATTTATTCTGACACCCCAGGAAATCATGCAAAATCTCCTAAGAATATTATGCTTGTGTAGAATAATAACATACAGCATCTTAAGTCACAGATATTAAAGGAACATCTAAAAGTATAATGTACAATTAAGGCAAATTAGGCATGCAATTGAGTTACTCTTTCTGTTAGAAGGAGAAATCAAATATACAGGAAGCATTAGTTTCCATTTATCTTCAAGTTCTAATCTGTATTCACATACATGTATTTGCCTTCACAAGTTCAGATTTAATAAGCAGAAATGATTATTTTAGGCTGTAATTGATTACAGAGAGCCTGTGAGGATCAGACTTAAAATGTAAGTCTCACAATTTTGTGAAGTCAGTCAAAACACAAATCACTCAGCTTGCGATTTAACACTTCTCTGTCGTCATTAACTATACTGTTGCCCTGAGCAAATCCCAACTTTAGCCAAAGCTACTTATAAGATGCCAGCCTTTACCGAGTAAGTACATTTTACCACTACCCTCTCAGGTGCTGTGCCTAAATGAAGGTCCAGGACTACATTTCAATAGGTGAAACTTCTGTTTCATTTCTGTTCTACATTTAAAATAACCTTCAAAAGAAAAAAATTTTTTTTTTGCTTACTTCGCATGCCGCAGTTTTCAGAGGTACAGTAGCTCTGATGAGAGAATTCACATCTCCTATTATGAAGGCAAATCATGTGACCGCCATTAAATCAATGGTTCTCGAACTTGCTTCACACCGGAGAGCTTTTACAAGGACTGATGCCTGGGTCACACCCCCAGAGAGTCTGAGGTAATTGTTTCAGAGTTCAGTTTCCTGGGCATGGGATTTTTAAAAGCTCCCCAAGTGATTCTATTGTGCAGCTGAGGTTGAAAATCACTGCACTAATTCATATAATAATAATGAATTGCCTAATCACAGAGAAGACCTCACAGATAAAACTATGGTTATAATGGAGAATCTATTATTTTTGTGAAAGAACATTTTTGAAAGATTGAAAAAATAATAAATTTGAGGTTTGCATAATTATATGCAGCCTTTACTGCATGTCATAGAGGATTATAATCAGGCAACTCACTACTAACTTTGTGTTTATTTTCTTAGACAAACATAAAGTGAACTGATCGAGATTTGTCTAGTCATTCATTAAACAAATATGTATTGAGTCCTTAGAATATGTACTCACTCTGATTCGTTGGCTCTTTCTATAAAATAATTAGGAAGAACTTCATAGTTTATTTCCAACATGGATTAACCCTAAGTCGAGGGAAAGGGAAAACATCTTAAAGAAAAGAGCTTCTTAAACATTGAGCTCACCATCACCTTCCACAAGCCAGAGGAGTACTGAATTCTTTCTGCCAAAAGCATTAGGTTGCTTGCTACACATAAAATTTAAGTGAATAAATAAGATATTATATGTGAAAGTCAAGCACAGGAGGTAGTGGGTGCTCAATGAATAACCATTTCCTTTCAGCTTCCTCTGAAGTTTGGATTATTATTGCAATAATAACAATTTGAATATCTAACTAAAAATATTCTTTCCACTCCAAACTGTTACTTATATTCCTGCCACATTAAGTTTATAAAATTACACTTCTGCAAACAATACAGAGATATATATATAAAATAAAAAAGTTATAAATCTTACTTCAACAACAAAATATTAATTTTCTATCTAGGAGTAACTATCTTCAAAATTTGCTATGTAAGTCTCAGAAATATGCACAAATGCATAAAACTTTAAATGTGTATACAAACAAGCATAGGTAGGCATACCTCATTTTATTACACTTCACTTTATTGTGCTTCACAGAGACTGTTTTCATAAATTGAAGGTTTGTGGCAACCCGTCATTGGGCAAGTCTATCAGCGCCATTTTTCAAAATTTTAATGATTATTATATTTGTTATGGTGATCTATGCTCAGTAATCTTTGATGCTACTATTATAATTGTTTGGGAGCACCATGAACTGTGTTCATATCAGATAGTGAACTTAATGAAAACATGTTGTGTGTGCTCTGATCACTGTACCAACTGACCATTTTCCCATCTTTCCTCCTTCTCCTTGGGCTACCCTATTCCCTGAGACACAATGATATTGAAATTAGGCCAATTAATAACAATAAAATGGCCTCTAAGTGTTCAAATGAAAGAAAGAGTCACGCATCTCTCACATTAAATCAAAAGCTAGAAATGATTAAGCTTAGTGAGAAAGGCATGTTGAAAGTCGAGATAGGCTGAAAGCTGGGCCTCTTGCACCAAACATTTAGCCAAGTCATGAATGCAAAGGAAAAGTTTTTGAAGGAAATTAAAAGTGTTACTCCAGTGAATACACAAATGATAAGAAAGAGAAACAGCGTTATTTCTGATATGGAGAAAGTTTCAGTGGTCTGGATAGAAGATCAAACCAGCCACAATTGAAGCCTAATCCAGAGCAAGGACCTAACTCTTCAATTCTGTGAAGGTCGAGAGAGGTAAGAAGCTGCAGAAAAAAGGTTTGATGCTAGCAAAGGTTGGTTCATGAGGTTTAAGGAAAGGAAGCCATCTTGATAACAAAAAAGTACAAGGCGAAGCAGCAAGTGCTGAAGTAGAAACTGCCGCAAGTTATCCAGAAAATCTAGCTAAGATAATTAATGAAGGTGGCTGCACTGAACAATAGATTTTCAGTGTAGATGGAACAACTTTATATTGGAAGATGTCATCTAGGACTTTCATAGCTAGAGAAAAGTCAATACCTGGTTTCAAAGCTTCAAAGGACAGGCTGAATCTCTTGTTAGGGACTAATGCAGCTGGTGATTTTAAGTTGAAGCCAATGCTCTTTACCATTCCAAAAATCCTAGGGTCCTTAAGAATTATGCTAAATCTACTCTGCCAGTGCTCTATTAATGAAACAACACAGCCTGGATGACAATACATATATTTACAAATGTTGTAAATATTACTGAATATTTTAGGTTCATTGTTGGGACATACTGCTGAGATGAAAATATTCTTTTCGAGGTATTGACAATGCTCCTGGTCACCCAAGAGCTCTGATGGAAATGTACAATGAGACTAATGTTTTCGTGCCGCTAACTCAAGATCTATTCTGCAGCCCATTGATCAAGGAGTAATTTCAACTTTCAAGTCTTATTATTTAAGAAATAGATTTCGTAAGGCTTTAGCTGCTATACACAGTGATTCCTTTAATGGATCTGGGCAAAGTCAATAGAAAAACCTCTGGAAAGAATTCACTATTTTAGATGCCATTAAGAACATTCGTGGTTCATGGAAAGAAGTCAAAATATCAGCATTAATAGAGTTTGGAAGAAGTTGAGTCCAACCCTCATGAACCGCTGAAGCGGTTCAAGACTTCAGCGGATCTGGTGGAAATAGCAAGACAACTAGAATTAGTAGTGGAGCTTGAATATGTGACTAAATTGTTGCAATCTTATAATAAAACTGATTAATGAGTAGTTGCTTCTTATTATGGATTAACAAAAGAAGTGGTTTCTTGGGATGTAACCTACTCCTGGTGAAGATGCTGTGAAGATTGTTGATATAACAAAGGGCTTAGAATCTAAACATAAACTTGGTTGATAAAACAGCAGCAGGGTTTGAGACAATTGACTCCAATTTTGAAAGAAGTTCTGTGGGTAAAATTCTATCAAACAGCATCATATGCTACAGAGAAGTCGTTTGTGAAAGGAAGAGTTAATCTATGTGGCAAACTTCATTGTGGTCTTATTTTAAGAAATTGCCACAGCCACCCCAGCCTTCAGCAGCCACCACCATGATCAATCAACAGACATCGACATCGAGGCAAGACTCTCCATAAACAAAAAGATCACAATTTGCTGAAGGCTAAGGTGATGGTTAGCATTTTTTAGCAATAAAGTTTTTTTAAATTAAAGTATGTATATTGTTTTTAGACATAATGCTAATGCACACTTAATGGACTTAATGAACTACAGAATGGTATAAACGTAACTCTTACATGCATTGGGGAACCAAAACATTTCATGACTTGCTTTATTGTCATAATCACTTGTTTGTGATGGTCTGAAACCAAACCTGCAATGTTTCAGAGGGGTGTGTGTGTGTGTGTGTGTGTGTGTGTGTGTGTAGTTCTATTTCTTGGAGACATTCTATATTAGCGCTCATAAAATTATTTCATTCTTTTTAGTAACAAGTGTCTCATATTATGAATGAATTTATTTTATTTTCCCATTTTAAAAACTAAAGTTGTTTTAAAATTTTCTTTGAGAAGAATACATTTGTATGCTGATGAGAATGATCCAGTAGAGTGAGATAAACTGATGACATGAAAGAGAGAGAGAAAATGTGAGCACTGTAGAAATTAAGTCTTTGAGAGGCTGCGAGAGGGCAGGATCCAGAGGAACTGGCATTGATGCATACAATTTATTTCATTTATAACACAAGAAGAGGCAGCGAATACGCATACAGATGCAGATGATTTCATAAAACTGTTGGTGAGACCTGAGAAAAGTACTGGCTTAGTTTTTTTTTCTATGAAGTTTTTTCTTTCTATACAGTTTTAGGGGAAAGACATATACAGGGTTTAGAAGACAAGTATACTGTGTGAAATAACCTTCTGGAAGAATGGAAATGTAAATATATTAGAGAAGCGTTGTAGAAATTCTGAACAGAAGAGAGTACCCTCTTAATACTAATAGTCATTGATTTAAAGGCAAATGGTAGAAAGGAGCAGAGTAAGCTAGATACTGAACACAATGGTAAATAAGAAGTGACCTAGGTGGATGGTAGATGAAAGTATTAAGAATAATATCAGTTAATGAAAACTCAAGGCATAAATTTCAGAAGATCTGGGATTTTGAAGTAGAGGGAAGATAAATAGTTTTAAAATAGCAATGAGAGCAAAGAAGACATTTACTTCTCCTCCGTTCTTCATTATCTAGGTGGTTCAAACTGTTTCTATATATTTACAGGCCATTGGGGTTTTAACTTCTGTAAAAGCTGTGTTCCAATCCTGTATACAATTTTCTATTGAATTGTTTGTATGTGTCTTATTTTTTTGCAACAGTTTGTTACATATTCTGAGTTTTGACATTGTGTTTGATATGTGTTCAAAAAACTCTCTCCAGGCTATCTTTGTCTTTTAACTTTTTATGTCTTTTTTTTCAGAATATTTAATTTTGAGGTAGTTACATTTGGCAATTTTCCCATTATAGATTTTTCTCTCCCCCCCCCCGCCCCCGCCCCTTACTGCAATCAACCTACTAGTTTTTGGAGTTCACAGCATCAGCCCTGGATCAGGCAGGAGGACTGGCTTCATTCCGTGCCATTATTCAGTCCTTTGGATCCCTAATCACTGAAAGTTGTTTGATAGCCATCCTCATTGACGATTTCTGGTCTTTAAAAGCCTGGGCCTCAAGACTTTAGTTTCCATTCACTGCTTAGGATTCCTCTATAATATTGGATGGAGATATATACATATATATCTCTCACATATACCTATATACATTTTTATATAAATATTTTCTCAATAATTTCTACATGTTTAAATCAGAAGAAAGTAAGTGTAAAGAGAATAAAGAATCGAGGACTTTTTGGACTTTACAAAATGGATTCCACGGGAGCCATGACAGTAACGTCAACTGGCACATAATGGGGATGCCCTTAGGGTGTGACCAGAACACCCAAAACCACAGAAACGTCAGCCAGGATTGTCCTGGATAAGCCCACAACTGCAGGGGCTGATAAGCATGAGGATGACACCTTATGAGGACTCAAGCCTGACCTGAGAGCATTGCAGACAGGTGTGCTGAGAGCCAAAGGCTCTGACCCGCCCATCGTAGCCACTGGCTTGGGACCGATGCTCAGCTCTCTGCGCTGCCAGTCAACAGAGTGCACCTTGGAGGCGCTAAGGACTTTCATCCCTTGGCTCTGTCATGTGACAGTCTGTACTTTCCCTCTCTGTGTGTTGTGTGTTAACCTGCGTGGGTACCTGATTGGTGTATAGAAGGTTCCACTCAAATAAACCTGGCACTGTGGAAAGACACAAACGCGTGCAAGCGTGTTACTTCCGTAGCCTCTTTCCTTGCTCACTACAGTAGGTAACAAGTATGACTTATCTACAGTGATTAGAAGCCAAGAATTTTTAGTCCAAAGAAAAGTACTTCAACCTTTGTCGATCCCAGACTCTCTAAGGAGACAAACCTAAAGCCTCCACATAGAGTATAATTGACTTAATAGCCCAATTGACAGAACATGCCAATAGAAAAACAACACATTTCATAGACTATTCAAAATTCCTATATGACCAATTAGTAATCAGACATAAACTGTGAGAAAATACTAGTAATCCAATGAATGCATACTAAATAGAGAACAAAATACAATATGTCAACTATAAAATTGGTCACGAAAATGAATACTATTATCCCCAAGGAGTCCAGTTTATTGGTAAATGGCCTTTTTTGGATACAATTATAAGAGATCTCAATGGTATAAATTTGCTTGAGACATAAAAATATACAAAAAATTTTAAGTGTGTAGACTCCTCAACTATTAATAATTTACTCAGAGAAAGTTACACTTGTGCGCAAAGATTTATACAGAAGGAAGTTCATAGCTGTGGTATTTAAAATGATATTGTTGGAAAAATACTGGTAATCAAAAGGTAACTGGCAAACTGATACAATAATATATGACTATTAAAACTAAAATGTAGAAAAGGTTGCTTAATGGTACTGTAAAATGATTACACTATGCGGAGGGATAAGAGGGTGGGAGGTCTGTGCGGCAAAGAAGGCTCTAGAGTAGTAAGAGCCCACTTAGGATAAACTCATGTGCCTCCGTGTGTGTGTGTGTGTGTGTGTGTGTATGGATGGGTGTGTGCACTCACACACACATGCACACACGCAGGCTTTCATGACTGAATAAAAGAAAATATCCCTACAAGTTAAAAGTAGTTAA
>NW_006434901.1:210623-224337 GCF_000325575.1 Pteropus alecto | reverse complement strand
GTACTCAGGCTTGAACATATAGATTGCCCTGCATAAAGAGCCATCAGCAATGTAAAGCTTGAAGAGTACAAGCTTTGGCACTTTCCCCATTGTGCTGCTTGAGGTCTTCATACTAGATGGAAGTTGATCTATCTCTCTGGACAATGAAAGTTTTCACTGAGAAGAACAGAGGCATCCCAGCGACAGGCAACAGAATGACAGACGGGCAAGTGAGGTTGTTAAGGGTGGAAAATTTTCAAGTGAGCAAACTCGCTGAGTCAGCTACAGGGAAGATATATCTTTAGATATCAGAAGTTGTCCTACTTGCTTGTGTGTGGTTTAGGAAGTGTATTGTATAGGATATGAAGATGGCGAATGTCTGCTTCTGTAATCCATTTATTGTTAATTAAGGGTGTTGTTCTGGGTAAAGATATGCTAACGGCCAATTTCCACTTCTGTAATCTGCTTGCTTGTTCAGGAGACCACCAGCATATGGTCTTAAGCTTTATCAGCTGCCTCCTCTGAAAGCTCGGGCTGATCTCCTCTAACCCTGCGTGGGAGAGAGTCAGTCGCCGGCCGGCTAATAAAGGCTCATAATTAATCTCAATTGGCTCCGTGGGTCTCAGAATCGTTCGCGCCATAACAAACTCAAGCTTTATACCAAGAGAGAAAAGGGTTCTTGGCTGAGCACAAGAATTAAAATGCTCATCAAAGTTAGAGTCAAAAGAAAGTTTATAAGAGAAGGGAAAATGCAAAGACAAGAGAAAACAAAGACAAAAAGCCAAGACAAGAAAAAAAGCCCCGAATGTGGAGGAATCCAGTTTACATATCATTCTTAGTTTCTGTGAATTACAGTTTAAAGACTTTGTTTACCCATTTTCCTTTGATATGGGTGTACAGTGAGAAAGGGTAAAAGTATATAGCATAAAAAGGTCAGAATATATAGCGTGAAAGTTCTGCTGGCAACTCAGCCTTTGATCCATAGGTTCCCCATGATTTTAGCCATAGGGAATGAATGCTTTTATTTTGATTTTGTGTAGGGCACGACTTACAGACTCTTCCTGTTTTCCCTTCACAGGTGTGGGGAAATGAGTTGTTAGCAATTCCAGTAGAAATCTTCCTTTGTTCTGCAGGTGTCCTCCTGGCCTGGTTGCAGGCCTGATCAGCATATTGCAGTCTCTGAATATAGTTTGATTTAACATTTTAGTTGTCTTGCCTCCTCCTTACATTTCATTTAAGGTTCCTCCAAATCTTTTAATAGCTTCCTAGCTCATTTCTTTTAAAAACTGAATATATTCCAATGTCTGAATATACCACAGTTGATTTATCCATTCACCTACTGAAGGACATCTTGGTTGCTTTCAACTTTTGACAGTTTTGAATTAAGCTGCAATAAACATCCGAACGCAGGTTTTGCTTGTGGACATAGTTTTCAAATCCATTGAATAAATACCAAGGAAGGTGATTGCTGGATCACATGTTAAGAGTATGTTTAGTTTCATTAATACAGCACTATGGGGGAGGAAAAATAATTTTCCCTCTGCTCTACTAGGTTCTTGGCTGAGACACTCCCTACCCCGTAATAGAAGACAGATTAACAGGAGAAAAAGAACAGAAGTTCGATAACATGCATACCTCCTGTATAGATGGGACAGACCAGAAAAACTGAGTAACTGAAATGACCCAAACCATTACTCTAAATACCGTCTCCAGCTAAAGACAAAAGAGGAAGTTGGGGGGTGGGGGAGGGACAGTTATGGAGGTGACCAGGAGAAGCACAGTAAACAAGGGTAAGGTTGTTATGCAGATTGAAGTCCTGCCTTCTTTGCTGATAAGAGTTTCTAGAGATTCAGACTCACCCTCCTCTTCCTAATAGAGGGAGACACCCTTGCAAATGGAGATTTCCCTTACAAAAATGTAAATGTCCCTTGGGAAGGTAAATGTCTCTTATAAAAGGGTAACTTTTACTCTATTTCCAGAGCTTCTCCTGTGTGTGCTGTGTCTTAAAAATAATCAACCTAAAATAATCAATATCCCCAAACAGACATGTTTCGGGAGCAAATTCTGTTCCCCTTCACCACCAATCTTCTTGTTAGGGTGGAATGGTGACTCCCCATCTTCTTACATGTCCAACTGGAAGCTGGAGGTCTTATCATCCTCTACTACCCATATATGCAAAGGAGCTAATAAAGATCATGTACTCCAATTGTTGTTTATTAGAATTCTGAAGAAAAGACTCCAGTTCTTACTACCTTACTTTCCCTCTGTAACTGTATAGCTATCATTCCATTTGGATGTAATGCATAAAATCATTTAAAAGCTAATTCTCTATTGTACTCATAATATGGGCCCATATAATTCTTGGACATTGCTTCTAAAATCTATGTAAAATCTCCTCACTAAAGCCTGGGTTTATTTGATCCATATTCTACATGAAGGACAGAAAAAGTTTAGGCATTTTTCCTCCTCATTGTTTCCTCTCTTAACAACTTACAGAGAAACATTTCAGAAGCAGTAGGAAGTTGTTTGCACCTTCTGCTGATTTTTCTTTGATCCTGATTTCTGCGAGTAGACACACTGGGATGGGTTAAAGAGAAGTCAACATTGATAACTGGATAAAATTTAGGGGGATTTCCTAAGGACAGATTTGAGTTTATCTCCTCTTGAGACATGGGAGCATTACACTGAATTGAGTTTAAATGTTTGTATATTTAAGGTAGGTATTTAAGTATTTTAAATGCCCAATCTAGCAATTACTGTTCATAAGTGAATGAGTGTGTATGTGTGTGTGCTCATGTGTGTTGGTCCACAACCCACCCAAGTTTTAAGTTATAGTAAGTTTTTTTTTTAACATCTTACTGCCCTTTGTAATGTGTAAACATTTGTATAGTCTTGATTTCTGTGTTATAAAATCTTCCATGAAACATTTGCTATTTCACTGTGCAAGTAGCTAAAGATTTTGCATTCAGTTTTAGAACCTGGAAGGGAGTTATTTAGTGTCAGATTTTTTTAAATTTTATACTTAACTCCCAAATGAAATAGACCAGTAACTTTTATAAGAAAATAAAAGTATCGTTCTGAGTAAATAGATCAGAAATCTTTTTGTATGCCGTAATTCCAAAATAATTTTTAGTTTTTTATAAATTGAATTTACTAAGAAAACAATATAATTGATCGAATTATACATAAACCCTAACTCTAATGAGCTGACCACTAAGAATAGCTAACCAATTAAGAATGAACTCAAAGAGGATCCTGGGAAGATGGCAGAGTGGGACTCATGAAGAATCTGTCTCCTCATCTAGACATCAATTGCACTGGCAAGATCTGCTTGATGTAACTATTTCGGAACTTTCGAGTTTGTTGAAGGCTTGCAGTTTCCAAGGAAAGGCTTGGACGTAAATTGTTGATTTTGGTCAATTTCAGTTCTTAGCACAGTAGCCGCTACCCATCCCCAACCCCCAGCCATGTGGCAGGGAGCTGCGCATGTGTGCTTGGAGCAGAGTCCATGCAGCCAGGGTGGGGAAAAAAGGACCCTGTCCTCCAAATCAAAAGACACTATACATAGAATAAAAAGGCAACTCAGAGAATGGGAGAAAATATATGCGAATCATATATCTGATGAGGAATTAATATCCAGAATATATAGAGAATTCCTAAAACTCAACAACAAATAAACAAAAACCCAAGGACAAAGGACTTTTCTCCAAATAGCAAATAGACATTTCTCCAAAGAAGATACATAAATGGCCAATACACACATGAAAAGAGGCTTAATTTCACGAATCACTAGGAAAATGCAAATCAAAAATGATGCGATACCACCTCCCACCCATTAGGAGAGTTAGCATCAAAAAAACAGAAAACAACAAGTGCCGGTAAGGATGCAGAGAAATTCGAACGCTTATGCACTGTTGGTAGGAATGTAAAATGGTAAAACCACTATAGAAAACAGTACAGAAGTTCTTCAAAAAATTAAAAATAGCCTTATCATATGACCCATCAATTTCACTTCTAGGTATGTATCTAAAAGAATTGAAAACAGAATCTCGAAGAGATATGTGTACACCCATGTACATAGCAACATTATTCACAATAGCTAAAACATGGAAGCAACCATTGATGGATGAATGGATTAGCAAAATGTGGTATATACATATAATGGAATATTATTCAACCTTAAGAAAGGAAATTCTGCAATATGTTACAATATGGATGAACCTTGAAGACAATATGGTAAGCATAATAAACCAATCACTAAAAGATAAATACTGTATGATTCCACTTATATGAAGTATTGAGTAGAAAAAAAAAATCATAAAGACAGAAAATAGAATGGTGGTTTCCAGGGGCTGGGGGAGGGAAGTCTGAAGAGTTATTGTTTAATATATATAGAGTTTCAGTTTTATAAAGTAAAAGTGTTATGGAGACAGATGGTGGTGATAGTTGCACAACGATGTGAATGTATTTAACACCAAAGTGTAAAGTGTATTTAACACTTTACATTTAAAAATGATTAAGATAGTAATTGTCATGTTAAATGCATTTTACCACAATAAAAAAAAAATGTAAAGAAAAGAAAAACAGGATGAACCTGAACTCTTCACAGGTCAGCTTGGGCAAGATATATCGTTAAGAGTCAGTTACTAATTTTCGATGACAGAAAATAACTATGACAAACATCTTCACAGCTATCATTTGCATAGCACTTCGTGCCAGCACTGCTTTAAATGTTTTCTATATATTAATTCTCATAACAACTCTATGAAGTAGGTATTATTATTATCATTATCACTATTATACTCATCTTCTAGATAATCAAATTGAACCATAGAGGTGTTAAGTAAGTGGCCTAAGGACACATTTCAAGGGTATATCAAGCACACTGTGTTCCAGAGATCATGCCTTAAGACAATATTCCATCTGTTCACTGCCAGGGATGCAATAGTTATTGTTTTAAATCCCATTTATTTATATAATAAGTCCTAAGACCTAATGCTCATATTTTGACAATTTCAAAGACAAAAGGGTTCTGGCAGAGACTTGAAGGAAGCAAAGATTGATGAGGATCCACTCTGGTGGAGGGTGTCCAGGCCATGAGAATAACCTACTCTGAGGCTAAGAATATTGAAAAGAAAAGAGTCAGGTTCTGCTTCCTAAGTTGACTACTAAATACGTCCAAAATTGCCTTCAGCTCTTAGTAGAACCTGCGTATGTACTGTTGTATTCCATGATGTTTAGAGACATAAAAGACAGGCAGCATTCTGAAGTGGTCTTTGGTACCAGAATTAAGGACTGTATTTTAGTATGTAGTTACACTTCTCAAAGTGCTTCTAAGAAGTTTAAACATGCGAATGTTCTCCTTGGGGCTATGTGTGAAAACACACCCATGGAATTGTCTTCTGTCCAGTCTAAAGGTTCTCTCAGAGAAGCAACAGACTCCATTAATTAATAAGCTAGAAATTACCACTAGACGCCAAGGATATAAGAAAGCGATAATATTCCATTGGCCTAGAGAACAATTCTTTGTCAAGGGAAATATAGGTGAGGAAACCCTGGGGCCAGGAATTGGGAATGAAGGAAAAAATCTGAAGAACTAATAAAAGCGCCCCCTGAGACAAATGGCCAACTCTAACACTTTGCAACTTCAGAGCACTGACACAGTACCAACCAAATAAGAATTTTTCTGCTCTTTACGTCATCTCCCTTCCGTTGATACATGTCACTGCATCCGCTCCACCTGGAAAGGGACTTAAATCATAATAAGAAAGATGTAGGATAGCTAGAAACAAAAAGACAGGAAAGAAAAGGACCTTACGTTCTCATTGTAGGACTGAGTTAGAAAACTTTTATTATTATTATAATATCTTAATTATTGGCCAGATAATAACCAAAGACATTATGACTGCCATATATTTTATCCAGAGGCAGGGAAATCCACTTAAGGGGAAGTAGGAAACAAAAACAAATTTGTTTTCTGATCAAATCGCATGAGATCTGTATGGTCAATATAATGTTTACTAGTTACATGAAGGATATTATAAGAAACAGCTCTTTCCTTTTTAATCCACTATTGAATTGCTACTGAAGATATCGCACATTTATGATACAAAGCTAACTATGCATGCCCATGATAATGCATTTGCTATGGACTTCTCTTTAGGAAGATTTATACATTTACTAAAATATGTTCTTTAATTGCTATTGTTTTTAATCTGATAAACATTGTACACCTTGGTTTCCCTCTAGATTATTTCTTCATGTTAGAAGCTGGGGTCATATCAAATGAGGTCTCAAAGGGAAAGAAATGTCATTCTCAGAACAGAACATTTCAAAGAGAGTCTAATGAAGGAACTATTTCCAAAGTATGAGCAGTCTGTAGGGAAGCTGTTAGGGATAGTGTAGGAATCCTGGGGTTGTAACTGATCACAGGCCTGAGGTTATGAGGGAATAAAGCCATGATCAGAACCCAGAACCTACTGTGTATAGAGGGCCTTTGTTCTCTTGCTTCTCTACAGTTTTCTACTGGGTATGGCCATAGTGGAACTCAGCTGGAAACCAGAGAGCTAGGAAGCTTGTTGGTGCAGTCCACACAAGTCAGATGCCAAGAGACAGAGTTCAAAGTATAGGAAGATAGAGAATTGCACTTTAGGGCTGAATGGAAGATATCCAGCAAAGGCTTCTTAGCAACAAATTTGGAATTCTCTAAAAATCCATGATAGTCTAGATTTACATATTTCTCAGTATACTAGATTTACTCTTAACTCTATTCTTTTTCTGTTATTCTTTTCCCCTTTGTCTCAATATCTGAAATGTATATTTTAAACATTTTTCAGTACAGTTATTTTTGTCAAGTACCTCTTTTTGGAACAAAGCAGAATATAAATAAATATTTGAATATATAAAGAAATGATCACTTCATCAATCGATGTAATTATTGTATATTTAATTTGTGTCTCTACCAACTAAAAGCACTTGAGAGCCAGAGTACAGTCCTAATAACTATTTATCCAAAAATTTTAGAAAAAGCATCACTGTACAGAGTATTCAGAAAAAATTTTAGGAGAAGGAATATAAAAACCTATTTTCTGTACTAAACAACAGAAAAGTATCTATTTCCATTTATACTTCAAGTAGTTGAAGATACAGCTACCTGCAATTTCTGAAAATGATCAAAGACTCATTTTAAGACCAGAAAGATACACAGAAAAGTGTATTTTCTGTCCCTGAAGGAAGTATCTCAAATCTGCTTTTATCACTAACCAAAAATACATGGTCTTGAGATAATCATGCTAAGTGAAATAAGTCAGAAAAAGTTGAAAATCACATGATATCACTTATACGTGGGATATAAACCTAAAAGCAACAAATGAACAGGACAAGCAAACAGAGACTCAGGGACATGGACGATAGACTAGTGCTTACCAGAGGGGAGGAGGAAGGTAGACGGGGTAAAAGGAGTCAAATATGTGGTGACAGAAAGAAATCTAACACAGTGTAAACATATATGTGCCTTACTATTAAAGCGTACAGCTGAAATTTATTGGATTTCATTAACCATTGTCACCATAAAAATAAAGTAATTAATTAATTTTAAAAAAAGAAAAATATGAACTTGTTTTAGGGCTTCAAGACAAAAAGAAAAAAATACATGGCACTATAAGTTGCACTAAGTTCTCTTCTTTCATTCCAATAATTTCTGTGTAGTTTGACATGCCAAATATTGGTCTGAGAAAGTTAATTACATGTTTTTGATTGTCATTAGTTTTACTCTAAATAATCTAAGTGGGTTTTTTGTAGTAATATACATGTTTATCATTTCTTTATGTATGCTTTTGATTGTAAGAATTGAATCTTGAAATTTGATATCTTCAATTTTTTACTTTGCACGGCAAAGTTCTATAAAAGAATTCCGACATCAAGTTACTTATATGGTTGATAAATGTGGTTTGTCTGTGAATAGTGAAAAGATCCTTGCCTTTTAGTGCTCAAGATTATTGTTTCGATTTTAATTATCTAGCTGAGAAGTCATTTACTAGATAATTTGAAAGGCTTTTATATGACATGATATCTTTTCCCATGAGATCAACTGGTTGACTGGGGAGAGACTATCATGATTTTGTAGAAATATCCGTGGTCTTGGATTCAGAAACGCTGTATTTTAGTTATGGCTTTGGTGGTAAAAATTTAATGACTAGCACTAAAGAGTTAAAAATGTTTAAGGGAGCTTCTATTGGTTTTGGACTATGAATATAATAAGTTGGCTTCCTCTTCGAGCAAACTCTCACGCAAGGATTTGGATGCAAGTAGTTCATTTGGAAGGTGACCCTAGGAATGCCTGTTGGGGAGGGGAGACATGGCATAGGTAAGGAAAGGAAACCAGGAAAGGATGTGTTATTGATCAGGTTACTCCCATGAGCAACCAAAGCACAATCCCACTGGGAAAGTCTGAGATACTGTGCAGTATGTGCCTCAGAGATTCCCCACCTGAGGGCTAAGGAAGTTTAGATATTGACCTCCAAATCCCAAATGTTGTTGGTTGAGGGTTGCTCTTAGGGGCATCAATTCATTAGGGATTCTAGCCTGTTGCACACACGGGCTGAGGTTTTATAGGTGCTTCCAGTTGGATGCCGTTGGCTTTTACTAGAATTGTGAGTAACAAGGGAACATGGGCAAAGCATCAACACATTTGCTACAAGGGAAAAAAGAAAAAGCCAATGGATGTGACCTATGATTTCAGTGTCCCCAGGATTCCCATGCTCCTGCAGTGTATTGCCTTACCACTTAGCATTTCCCTTATCACAGGACTTATTATATTTTACTTTTGGCCTGTTTCATTTTATATCTTCACTAGTTATAAGAGAGCATACATTATGTCAGTCGTATAATGCATCAGTGACTAGCATAATACCTTAGCACAGTGGGTCCTTAATAAATATTTGTTGAATGAGTTAAGGCATGAAAGCCCTATTGATGTGGGAATGCACTAAATATTAGGAAATAGAAGTTCATATTCACTAATATTCTATTAGAAACAACTCAGGAACCAAAATTACACTTACTTATATGTACTTTTAGAGTTTTTACAGAATTGCAGTTACCCACTAAATGTTTCTTCAGTTGAATTGGAAAAAGATGGTTCAGATCCCATTATGGAATTATCTAAGAATGATAACTAACAATACATTAAATGCTGGGCTTATTATATATCTATATCATGTTTAATCTCCTATGTAGAAAAAAATAAATGGTAGGGTTATATTTGATGAGATTTTGCTAATTATGAATAGAAAAATCTGACATTTTGTTTAGAAATGTCAATTTCTAATTATGTAAAATCTCATAATTTTACAAATAACCTGTATATGTCCTTATCACTACACAAATGGGTATCATTCTAATGATTATGAAACTATGTCTTATGAAAAGTCGTATAAATATCAGAGCCTTCTCTAAATTAAAATCATTTTAGGAGCTTTCTTATAATCCATAATTCTTCTTTTATTTTGGACAGCATCATTACATGGCACTGCACTCTTTAAAAACTTTCATTAAGTAAAGCAAATTATGCCATTTCTATTGATCTACTGTAAAAGAGATCCATTTTTCCCCCACGTAATGGCAGAAATAGCCTTTTCTTTGATATCTCGGGGAACTAAAATTAAAATTAATATCCCCTGTCTATTTAAATACCAAATTAGGTCACATTACTATGACTAAAACACTAAACAAATGAGCTCATCTGAAAAATGGAGATAGAGATAACATACCATATAGTATCATTATAACATTTTGATACTAAGAAAAACAAAACCTTTCACATAGGGCTTAACATCATCATTTTTAATGAAGAACTAATATTAAAAGCAAATTTTCCATTAGTGATTTGATAATCGTTTAATAAATACATAATTAGTAGGTAAAAGTAGCTACCATTCTTTACAAAAATCCAGATAGATAAGAAAGAAACCAAGTTAACAGTAAGGAAAAAATAAAAGGGAAATGTGCTGAATTAGCTAAATACAGAAATACATATGTAGTTGAATAGCAATGAGAAATTAGTAAAGATTGCTAAAAAAAAAAACAAACAAACGAGTATCAGGAAACAGAATGCATGCCTCTGCTGGGATATGATTTTGAATGCCATAATTGTATTAGTAAAGCAAAGGGAATAGCAATACCCCTGTTCCACACTAAACTCGCAATATACATTAGCAGAGCAGTACCCTAAGAGGAGAAAAACAGAACACTGGAATTTACCAGTTAGGAATTTTTTTTTTTTTTTACTTTTCAGACAGCTAAAGAAGTGTCCAAACTACATATGTCTGGAAGGAGTGTAGAAAAAATTAATGGTAAAGAATGACTGAAGTATGAATTTTTTTAATGAAATTCAGCCATACGTTTTTAAAAAAGAGGAGAAGGCTATATTTAACTTCTTTGATTGGCCCCAGTCCCTCACCAGTCCAGGGCTTTGTCCTCCCTTTTCTCCAGAGCACTCAGAATGTATAAGCTCTAACCCTGCGGTCCTCAGGATTTGGGTTTTTCTAGGGATGCCCCAGGGCATCATTGCTAGAATGGAAGGGAGTTCCAGAGTTCAGAATCCAAGAGGCTCCTTCACCCTTAATTCTGCCATGACAGCTCCTCTTTTTTGTTTACATATAGTTTTGTGTAAGATCTCATTTGGAAAAAAAAAAAAAATCATTGCTTTAAAGTTTGAAAAATACAATTCTATTTCTCTTAAAATCCATTCTAAAGAACAATATTTTCTGTAAATTTACCAATGTAGTTTCTATATCACATTAGTATCCCCTCATTCCTCTATCCAAAAGGAGGGGCATTTAAAAGTGTTTTTGCTTTTTAAAGTGTTCCAACACCAGAAAGCAAATAGATGAGGAATCAACTATAAAGGAAGAAGGATCTTAGTTTCAAGGTTAATATTTCCCCATGGAAATAACACGAACCTTGGTCTAGATAGACATGCTTAAAATGATTTCCATAGAACTCTAAGATTTTATGAGCCTTAGTTTCCTCATCCGCAAAATAGGAATAATGCTTATTTGGGGGGCGAAGTGAAGACAATTATATTACATTTAAAAAAGCCCTTAAGCAAAAGGCCTAGTCCGTGGCCTCAAAAGTATTATATACTGTCAGGAAATCAGACCACATTCAAAGCTCTCAACTTTATCTGCATTTATTTAAATGTCTTCTCTATACTTTTCACTACTTAAAAGAACACATTTAAATAGTAAACAGTAAAAAGGTACAAAACCTGAATAGCATGGAAGAACAATCAACTAGGAAAATATACAGTTATTTAAAAATTTAGTCTGTTGCAATGAGTAAGTCCTGCTCTTATGCATTCTACTATGATGACAGTAGCATAGGCGAGAAGGCAGAGCCATAAGCCATTAGTTGGGAGTATAATAATATCCCTGATTATTGATTGATTCTAACTAATAGTTCTTGCTCTTAGAATTTACTTTGATGTTCACATTAGTTTCTTTGTTCGGACCTTCTTCTGGTCACTGGCCTTATCTGAACTTTCCTGCCTGTGTCCCATATTTCCTATAATGATGTTTCGATACTCCCTGTTTTCCAATTTCCCAGTGCTGGTGGTACAGTCCATTCATGAGTGGTCCCACTTGGAGCTTTGGATATGTGTCTAAGTTTGATGATTAACATGTCAAAGGCTATCCGTAATACTCAGAGTATTTGAGAAAAAAAGAACTTCTTTCCTTCCCTCCTTCCCTCTTTCCTTCTTTCCTTCTTTCTTTTCTCCAATTTTAAACAAAAATTGAGAGCCTACCATGAGTGTGGGACTTGGGAGGATACTGGAGATATAATGAAGAATAAAATCAGATATGACTTCTACGTGCATGGAGTACCTGTTGAGTGCAGGAATTGAGCAATAAACATGAAACTAATATCCACACAGAGAATTTCAAAATATTAACTGTGCTTGTGCTATAGAAGTAGACGGTGTTGTAAGGGTCTTTAACAGAAATATTTGCCCTTGTGAGGAATCACTGGAAAAGCGGCACTAAAGTTGAGTTTGGAAAAATATGTAGGAGTTTATTCTGTGGAGATTAGGAGAATTAAAGTATACTAATGAAGAGACATGAATAAAGACCTTATGGCCGGTAGAGTAAGTAATAGAATAAATATTTTGGAATGGACAGTCTAGCCGTGTTATAGGTGATGAGTAAGGAACTAAATATATGAGGGCAGAAAATTCAGGAGGCCATTCAGAATCCAGATGAAAGAATCTTTTTGTGTTCCAGAATCAAAGCTCACACTTTGCTCAAAGACTGATTCATGTGAAGATAAGAGTCATAATTGATCGTCTCGTTATTTTTGAAGATTTTAGAGATCTTGCACAAGATCTAGGGTTTTTGACATCCTCAAATGCAGTGATAGCAGAACTACAAGTTGCAGAGTCACACAAAATGAGGGCTAACTGATGTTTATGAAAGGAAATCCATTACCTGTGAAACTATAGCTATGTCATTTTATAGAGTAGGAAACTGGGGTCCAATTAGATAAGAAATTTACACCAGTTTTACATTTCTGAGAAACAACTGAAATCAAACTACCTGTATGCTGCCCAAATAATTATTTTTTTATTAATAAATAGTTAATGTATATCTATTATATACTATTCACAATTTAAATACTGGGGATTTAATATCAAACAATGTAGAAATGATCACTGTGCTCATAAAACTCATAGTATGGTGAAGAACCCTGAAGAATGCCATGTGAAAAGTTTGTAACATGGAAAGTACAGTTTATAATGCACATGCATTTATGAGAGACACTAAAAATACTCTTGTTGAGTCAGAGAAGACTTCCTAGAGGAAGTGACATCCATTTTGAGGCACGGCAGATGGAGTAGTATAAGCAGGCAAGAGGGGTTTGGAATTGGACTCTTTCAATCAATAAGAGAGAATAAGACAGGAGGAAGGCAATTAGAGTTGAGAAGAAGAGATAAGTGGGTATTGAGAAATAAGAATAAAGAGATAAACAGCCAAACCATTCAAATTTGTTAGTCATGATAAGGAATATGTATTTGTCCTAAGAACGAGGAGAATTCTGTACATATAAGAGTAATAAGATCAAATCAACTCGACTCGCTGAAAAAATGTATCAGGGTAGCAGAAGGGAAAATAGAGAGAAGGAGGTATGAGAATAAAACCAAAATTTTACCATAAATCGTCCCCGAGGAGTATTTTTAAAGATGATGAGTAACAATAATCATAAACTTTCTTTATAGTGGTTGTCTCTATACATGTATTCCTAAATAATGCCTTGTTTAAATTTGCCAGTTTCTGAACTTTATATAAATGGAATACTTATATAGTCTTCTGTGACTTGCTTCTTTCTCTCAGGATTATACTTTCGATATTCACCTGTGTGTTTATGTTTAGCAGTAGCTCATTCAATTACACGGCTGTACAGTGTGCTGAATGAATATATTGAAATTAATTGATCTATTAAATTAATGGTATGCATTTGAGTGTTTCCATTTCTTTTCTGTTATGAAAAATGCTTCTAAGAACATCATTTCACATGTCTCCTGATGCACAGGTGCAACAGTTTCTCTAACGTAAGTAATTACCCAGGAGAAGTACTCCTAGGTTGTATATATTCCAGTGTTTATGCCAATGTATGCTTCGCCTACGATTGTAAATTCCAGTTGTGCCACATCCATGCTCACTCATGCCTGATATTGTCT
>NW_006434901.1:192005-210320 GCF_000325575.1 Pteropus alecto | reverse complement strand
GTCTCCTTCTCTCCCTCCCTCCCGTGCTTCCTTTCTTCTTCCCTTCCCTTATTTCCCTTTTAATCTGTGAGGTGTGAAACTATAATTCATTTCGTTTTTAAATTCCATTTCCTTAACTTTTAATAAAGTTAAACATTTTTTTTTCATATATCTGGCATTTATTTATATTTCTCAACTGGAATTACCTGTTCAAAATTTTCCCATAATTTTTTTTTATTGGGTTGTTTACTTTTTTTAATTTAGTTGTTTTGTTTTTATATTGTGAATACTAATGATTTGCCAGTTATGTGTTGCCATTTTTCCTCATCTGAGACATATTTTCTCAATTTAAAAAATGAGATAAAAGGTAATTCTTAATTTTAAAACAGTAAACATTATCAGTCCTTTAAAAAAAATTTTTATGCTTTCTGTGTTTACTTTTTAAAAATTTCCTCTTCCCAGTGGTTATAAAGATAATTTCCTATGTTGTTTTCTAAAAGATTATCGATATGACCCTCATATTTAAAACCATAATTCACCAGAAAATGATTTTATCCATTATGGTAGAGGTCTAGTTCCAGTGCTTCTCCCTGTGGATATTTCTCACTTGATGTATAGCATGGGTTAATCCAGACAAACCCGGAGCCTGGTACTGACCTTAGCTGAAGTTATGGAATACAGTAACTAGAGTGAAATGATATTCTGTAACCATGAGTATATGAATTGTTTCAGAGTAGGACATAACCAGCCTGTCGGCATCATTTGCTAATAATGATTGGATTTTTTTATTTGTATTTGTTTTCAGTGGAGCCTGGGGTGGGGTCTGTGGTGGTTGATGGTTAAGGCTGATCTACATTTGCATGCATACCAGTAGTGGTGTGAGATCTGGAAGCAACGCATGTCCTCTGTGACCCAGTGGTGGGAGGACAAAGAAGGCTGCTCCTGATATCTCTGGATCCTTCAGTATATATGCTTCACCTGCTGCTGTGAAACTATCGTTTACCTCTTACAAAGCTGTAAGTATAACTGATTGAGTTCTGTGAGTTCTTTCAGCAAGTGAAAATAAGCGATGTCTAATTAGAGTACTCCATTTCATTTATTAAATTCTCTCAGTTCTGATATAAATTAAATTTTCATATATGATAGTTCTCATTCTGAATTTTTTCAAAAAGGTTCTTCCATTTGTCTATCCCTGCATGAAAATCCTGTTATCCTATTTAAAGATGGCTTTAAAATAATAATTAACATTTGATAAAATAATCATGTTCTTTTTAAAGAACATCTTATATATTCTTGGCAGTTGGCTCTTCTATATAAATTTGAGAACCAGCTTGGCAAGTTTATTAAAAATAATAATAAAAAAAAGTAGTATGAAACTACCTGGGCCCGATGTCTGCTTTGTAGGAACTTTTTCACATAAGAGATTAAATTTACTAGTTTTGAAATTATTCAGATAGAATGTTCTTAGGTTTGTTTGCTGGCCTCATGAAATGAGTTTGGAATTGATCCCTTTTCTCTTCAATTTTTTTGGAAGATTTTGAGAAGTATTGGTGTTACTTTTTCTTTAAATATTTGGTACCAATGACACCATCTAATACTGGGCTTTTCTTTTGGGAGGAGGTTTTCGGTTACTGATTCTACATTCTTACTATGGATCTATATTTATTTCTTCAGGATTCAGTCTTGGTAAGTTGTGTTTCCAGGGATTTATCCATTTCTTCTAGGTTATCCAATATATTGGCATACAATTATTTAAAGTACTGTCTTATAACCTTTTTTATTTTTGTGGCATCAGTTATAATGACTCCTCTATTTCTTTCTGCCACCACATATTTGACCCCCTTTAACCCTCTACCTACCAGAGAGTAACCACTAGTCTATAGTCCATGTCCATGAGTCTCTGTTTGTTTGCCCTGTTCATTTGTTGCTTTTAGGTTTATATCCCACATATAAGTGATATCATGTGGTTTTCAACTTTTTCTGTCTAGGTACATATTTATCAGTTTTGATGACCTTTTCAAAACACCAACTCTTAGTTTAGTTGATACTTTTCTGTTGTTTTTCTATTTTCTATCTCATTAATCTCTCCTCTATCTTTATTATTTCCTTCCTTCTGCTAGCTTTTGGTTTAGTTTATTCTTCTTTTTCTAGTTCCTGAGGTATGAAGTTAGGTTTTTAATGTGAGATCTTTCTTCTTTTAAAATATACACATTTTTAGCTATACACTTTCCTCTTAGTATTACTTTTGTTGCATTATATATGTTTTGTTTTTGTTTTCATTTGTCTCAAGATAGTTTCTAATTTCCGCTGTGGCTCCTTCTTTGATTCATTGATTGTTTATGAGTGTGTTGTTTAATTTCCACATATATGTGAATGTTTCAGTTTTCCTTTTGCTATTATTTTCTAGTTTCATTCCATTTTGATCAGAAAAGATACTTTGTATAATTTCAGTCTTTTAAAATTTATTGAGACCTATTTTGTTTTCTAACAGGTGGTTCAGCCTGTAGAATGTTCCATGTGCTCTGAAAAAGAATGTATACTCTATTAGTGTTGCATGGAATATTCTGTATATGTCTTTCATATCCAATTAATCTATAGTGTTGTTCATATCCTTGGTTTCCTTTTTGATCTGTCTCGTTGTTCTATTTATTATTGAAAAGGAAGTATTGAGGACTCCCACTCTTATTGTATTGCTATATATTTTTCTCTTCAATTTTGTCAAATTTTGCCTCATACTTAGGAACTCTTATGTTTGGTATTTTGTATTTATAATTGTTAAATCTTCTTGGTGAATTGACCCTTTTATCCTCATATAATGTTCTTCTTTGTCTCTTGTACTAATTTTTGTCATAAAGTCTATTTTGTGTGATATTAGTATAGCAACCCCTGCTCTTTTCCGGTTACCATTTGCATGAAGTATTTTTTCCATCCTTTCACTTTCAGCCTATGTGTTTAATCTACGATTTTCCTTTCTTGTAACGTCTTGATATGTTTCGTACCCAAGTTATGCTCACTTGAAATTTTTCTATTTTTTAAAAGGATTTTTGGCTTTATTTGTACTAAATCTATGATAAAATTCAAAACAAAGATATTGGGGCCTGGATCTTTCTTTGTGGAAAAAATTGCAAGTTACAGATTTAAACTCTTTGTCTTCTAGCTTTATTTTCTTTCTGTGTTGTCAGTTGGACTATTGTTACTCTTGTAGGGTAATTTTTTTTCTCCTCTGCCATTCTAGAATTTTCTCTTCATAATTGGTTTTCAGTAGCTTTACATGATGTGTGAGGTATGGATTTTTGTATTTATTTTCTGTAATAACTAGAATTTTATGGTTTGGTGTCTTTTATGACCTTTGAAAACTTCTCATCTATTTTTCTTTCGAAATATCGTTTCCCATTCTCTTCTCACTTTATGGGACTCCAGCTGCAAGTATTTTTAACTTTTTCATTGTATATGATCACTATTTAGTTTCCTATATTTTCATTCCTTTTTATCAACATCCTTCATTCTGAATATTCTACTATGATCTCTTCAGCTCAGTCTAATCTGTTATTAACCACATACATTACTTTTAAATTTTTTTCAATTCTTGATTTTAGTTCAAGAATTTTTATCTTTCTCTTTTTATAATTTTCATTTCTTCCAAAGTTATTCTCATTTTTATTTCTATAACATGTTACGTGGTCATTAAAAGATATAATTTACACAATGTTATATATCAATTATATCTCAATAAAGCTGGAGAAAAATAAAATAAATATATGTCTATTACTTCCATCATCAATGTTTCCCTCTGAATCTGTGCTTATTTTTCTGTTGTGTCTTCTGATTTGAATAACATTTCTCTTGTCTACTTGTATGCTTGGTAGTTTTTAATTGATTGGTGGACATAGTATATAAATATCCATAGAAATAATTTTAAGTCTAGTTTGATATATTTTTCCTCATGAGAGAACTTATTTTTGTTTCTTCCAGATAGTAGAGCACTTTCTTATGGTATGTAGCCCATGAGTTCTTATCTACACAAAGCTTATAAAATTCGATAGAGAAACTAAATCTTACTTTTTATTTCCCCAGCCCTGCAAATCTATCAGAAGCATTGCCGGTCTTCTTGGTCTCACCACTAACTCTTTTATGTTTGTCAGATATCTGTAGGAATAAAAATCCCCAAGTCCTCAACTCACTTTTCTGGGGTTTCCTTATTTCTGGCCATCTATGTAAGTTCTTAAATAAATGCTTGCAAACCGACATTTTTTTTAATTGTACAAATATTTGTTATTCTATGTTGTAAAGTTGATCCAGATAAACTAGTCTACCATTACTGAAGCAGAACTTTGGGGTTTTCTAATACATGTCTTGTAAAGTTTAATGACTCTCGTCTGACTCTCATTTTCAGTCTTTCCTTTGATTTCTCTAAAGTTAAGATATTCTTATTATAACATGGCTAAGAATTCTAACGTTTATTATTCTGTTGGTCACGTTTTGCTGTTATTTCTTTTGAATTGTGCTTAGCGGTGACTACTTTCTTTTTATATTTTGTGATTTGTTTAAAAGATGAGTTCATATTCATTAAAACTTTATAAGTAGAAATTATTTGAGGCCTGTTTTGAAAGAGATTCTCTTTGGATTATTTTCATTTTCTTCTAGCATATTTAAGGCTCTTTAGTCTTCTACTAGCACTGCACTCAAGATTCTCTACCTTTGTACACTGCCTCAACACAAAGTCATATACTTTACATTTCGTTACAGAAGCACAACAATTCCAGGTTAAAAAAATCTATTCCAGTTATCCATTGCTGCATAGTAAACTTCCCCATGTTAAACGCTAAAATAACATTTATCTTACATTCAAATCTATAGTTTTGACAAGAAATCAAATAGCAAGACTGAACCTACAAAACAAAAAGGAATGGTAACTAGCCAGTACAGTAGTCCCTTTATCCACGGGGGATACATTCCAAGACCCCCAGTGGATGCCTAAAACCGAGGATAGTACCAAATCTTATATACGCTGTTTTTTCTTAAATATATATACCTATGATAAAGTTTAAGTTTTAAATTAGGCACAGTAAGAGATTAACAACGATAACTAATAATATTATAAAAATATACTGTAATAAAAGTTATGTGAATGTGGTTTCTCTCTCTCTCAAAACATCTTGTTCTGTATTCAGCCTTCTTGTGATGATGTGAGGTGATAAAATTCCTATTAAGTTGAGAACATTCACCTTTTCACTTAAAGGAAGCAATTTATGGCTTCTCTTCCACATGTCCAAATTGCCTGCATCACTGCTCTTGCACTTTGGGGCATTATTAAGTAAAATAAGGGTGACTTGAATACAAGCACTGTGATATTGCGACAGTAGATCTGATAACCGAGATGGCTACTAAGTGATAAATGCATGAGGACCATCTACAGTGTGGATACGAAGGACAAAGGGAAAATTCACATCCTGGGCAGGACAGAACAGCATGGTACAAGATTTCATCTCACTACTCAGAACGGCTTGCAATTTAAAACTTACGAATTATTTCTGGAATTGTCTATTTAATATTTTCGGTCCATGGCTGCTTATATAACTGAAACGACGAATAAGGAGGGACTACTGTATTTGGAATTTTGTGACTGGTTTCTTTTACTTAGCATAATCTTTTCAAGGTCACACATATTGTAGCACATATCAATACTTTGTTACTTTTTATGATTGAATAATATGACAGTTAATTAGTTAATGGAAATTTGGATTGTTTGCAGATTTTAGCTATAATGAATAATTCTGCTATGAAAATTCACATACAAGTTTTTGTGCAGATATATGCTCTTAATTCTCTTGCGTATATATGTAGGAGTGGAATTGCTGGGTAATATGGTAACTCTACGTTTATTTAACCTTTTAGCCAGACTATTTTCCACACTAGCTTCATCATTTTACGTTCCCACCAGCACATTCTCACCAACACTTGTTATTAGTTGTCTTTTTTATCATAGCCATTCTAGTGAATGTGAAGTGGCATTTCATTGTCATTTCGATTTGCTTTTTCCTGATGGCTAATAATTTTGAGCATCTTTTCATGTGTTTATTGGTATTTGTTTATCTTCTTTGGAGAAATGTCTATTCAGATCCTCTACTCATTTTTAAACTAGTTTATGTGTTCAGTTTTGTTTTTAATTAGTGAGTTATTAACTCTGTATGTATTCTGGAAACTAGTTCCTTATCAAATATAGAAGCAAATATTTTTCCCATTCTGTAGGTTGTCTTTTCATTTTTTAAATGGTATCTTTTCAAGCACAAAAGTTTTAATTTTGATGACATCCAATTTATCTATTTTTTCTTTTACCACTTATGCTTTTGGTGTTCCCTGTAACAGGGGTCCCCAATCCCCTGGGCCGCGGCCCATGGCATGTTAGAAACTGGGCCGCACAGCAGGAAGTGAGCAGTGGGCAAGGGAGCGAAGTTTTCATCTGTATTTGCAGCCGCTCCCCAGTACTAGCATCACCACCTCAGCTCCACCTCAGATCATCAGGCTTTGGATTCTCAAAGGAGCGCCGGCCTCTGGTGCCAAAAAGGCTCTCATAAGATCCCATTTCCTAAGCCAAGGTCACAAATATTTATTCTTTTTTCCTTCTAAGGGTTTTATAGTTCTAGATTTTACATTTAGGTCTATAATCCATTTCAAATTTGCATGGGGATGACCAGTTTTCTCAGGACCATTTGTTGAAAAACCTCTTCTTTCTCTCCATTGACTTGTCATGGCACCCTGGTCAAATATCAATTGACCATTAGGTAAGGGTGCATTGATGGACTCTAAAGTCTCTCCTCAAAATCTATATGTATGTATTTCTTCTTTGCTTCAGAACCTAGTCACCAATTCTAAGAAAAGAAAAATGCTAACTCAATATATTTAATGATAAATACTTCACCCTGTTGATAGCCTCATGGATGAGAGGCAAGCTAGCCCATGGCCTGAAGGGAGATTCATATTGCCAAGTGAGACTTAATTCCATCTAAATAACAAGAGTTTCCTAGAATACAAGGATTTCAGGCATAGAATGAACCAGGCTGTGTCTGTGGAAAGTCTGAATTAATTAAACTGGCCCACATTTTTTTAAAATGACAGAGCTTTATATTAATGGAAGGGCTAATGAGGGGTGGTGGTATTAACCGGCTGCCAAAATATACAGCAGTGGCTTAGCTTGAATATTTCTCTTAGCAGTTAGCTTCCTCTTTGTAGTTCAGTGAAGCTGACCTCCAGCCAAAATTTTTCTACTTTTAATCTCAATTTTCATGACTAACTGTATAAAATATATTCAATTCTTAAAACCCAATTTCAACCCCCAACTGGACTAAATCACCTCTTCCCAAATCATTGGGCCTGGCAGCCTGACCTAATGTGAGGCTCTGTATAGTAAATCCTCAATGTTGTAGATAAGTCCTTGGAAACTGCGATTTGAAGCAAAATGACATATAACAAAACCAATTTTACCAGAGGCTAATTGATATAAACAAAAGTTAAGTTTCTATGGCGTATCTCTGGTCACAAAAACATCATCAAACTTAAAAATAAAGACCTAAATGCTTCTAATATTAAAAATTGAAATAAATGTGAGCTATGCATACATTTAAGAAAGATAAATAAAAACAAGTAAGATAATGATTTTCTAACCCACTTATTCCCGCTCAGGGTCGTGGGTGGCCAGAGCCTCTTCTTGCAGCTCAGGGTGCTAGGCGAGATGCCACCCTGGACAGGACACCCTTCCATCACGGGGTGCACTCACACACACCCCCACACTCATTCCATCTGGGACAATCGAGACACGCCAATTCACCTCACACGTACGACATTGGGACGTGGGAGGAAACCAGAGTCCCCAGGGAAAACCCATGCAGACGTGGAGAGAATGTGCAAACTTCCACACAGTGGCCCCAGTTTTTTTTCAATTTTTTTTTCTCATCAACATTATAACAAAAGGACGTTAAACGAAAGGACGTTATTTGAGGACCAGCTGTACAGAGAATTCCTATGTTATAGAAATTCAGCAGACTTTCTTCCTGACCAATCAAGTTCTTTTGTCAAAGGCAAAGTCTTTAGTTTCATCACTGAAGATGAATGGCTTAAATTGCAATTCGCTGGTAGGAGTGGCATGTTGAAACTCATTCAAAAAAAAAAAATGAGTGTAATCATTTGAACAAATGAAAATTAGATTTTGGTGAGAGGATAAGATCAATAAAAGAGTAGGAAATTGCAACAATACTGAATAAAAGAAAAAAGCTAGAAATGGAAGGCTAAGGGTGCTCAAAAGAAAATCTTCCCTAATGACAGTTTTTTAAAAAATATTTACCAATGTGTATATCAACTATTCAGACAATGTATACAAGCAGTTTTGCACTGCACATCTGTATTCATATGGAGTGAAATATGAACATAAATGATTCATGCCAGTATGGCTGCACTAATTTAAGAATATTTCTTAAAGATAACCAATATTATAATAAGGCAGTTTCACTCTCAAAGTGTATGTTAATCAAAAGATAACTCTGTTCATGTGTGAGTATTGGTACTGCTGACAAGTATAAATTTGCATAGTAGCAGCTGTGATCAATTACTTCCTAAAATCCTAATAACCTGATGGCCCAAACCAAACTATACACAATGATTTGTGTAATTGACAATCATCTGTGACTTGGGATAGGAAAATTACACAACTCAAATAAGAAGTTATTTATTCCTTTAAAAGTTATCAGAGAAAAATTATTGAGGCATAATGCACAGCCGATACATCTTAACAGGCTGATTATCAACTCCTGGATATATCAGAAATTGCTTGGCAACTAAATTTCTAAATTCCCATTTGAAAATTGCATAAATATAGCCCAAATCTCTCGCATCTCATCAGGCCACATATATAAATATGGAGGATATTAATATAATGCATTACATTCCACTCTTCCTCTTACTCTCCTATGCAGGTTACCCAGGCCCTTCAAAGTCTTAAGCCAGTTCTGGGTCCCTAGTGGTGTCTTGTGTGGTTCATGTTTTGCTCTCGACTGTTTTGTTGATGGTGATTACAATAGAAGCTACGCAAAGATGGTGACTCACCACTACCAAGATATGGTGAAAAAGACATGCCTACACCTTGGTCTCAGCTGATATAGAAGTTGAGATAACCCAGGATAGTTAAATAACTGGCATGGGTCACTACTGCCTCCTCCTCTTTGCTTGACCTCAAATTCTCCTTTAAACATTGAAACACAAGTTTTTCCTTGTTCTCCTTTGGCCTGGAACTCTTTAGTACACAAATCTTCTCCTGGGGATGCCCAATCTACCACCTCTTCAGACCTATCTGGGCACGGGTCAGTTTCCACGCAGGAATAAGAGCAGTCCCTCCTATATTAATATAAATTTGAACTAAAATAAGATTAGGCACAACATCTCAGATTTGTGCATTTGCAAATAAGGGCTCTCAAAAATACATGTACTCCCTTTCTGTCTAGGAGTAAATGCTTTCTCAAAAATCATCATACTGAACTTAGCGCTTCAGAGTTATTGAAGAGAGGAGAAATTTTATAAAAGTAGTTTTAAAGAAAGATGTCAACTAGGAAAACTTGAGCCACTTATTAGTTTTTAGAGTAAAAACTTTTGAATGAAAAATAGGCAAGTAAACATTATTCTGTATTCCTTTCAGTACACTGATGATATTTTGCAGTGTGATAGATTAAAGTTGCTTCAGGTATTCTACAATTTCAGTGATTTTCACCTACTAGGACTCTATTCAGATAAAAGGATCAGTCTAAATTCTCATGGTTAAGAATTGCACGTGCCACTTTTCAATCATATTTCAAGAAATCAACTGAATACACCAAATAATCCAAAACATTTTTTCCTCAACCCTTTGAATCTGGATTTCAGTGGGACCAAGTTTTAATCGCTCTTTAGCAGAAAGTAGAATGCAAGTTGTAAACAGAAGCCTTAAGATAAAAATCAGTGGAGTTGTCAATATTATATCTTGGATTTTAGCGTTTGAAACAACCATAAAGAAGCACTTTGTATTTTTTTCTGTCTGTTAAGGATTATAGAATCTAAAATATTTCAACTGCTTTTGATTAATTTTTCTATATTACAAGGAAGATCTTAATAAAATATTCTTCTTAATTCTACCTGTTAGTTATCGACTTATACTACATATCTTCAACACTCTGGTTCTAATCAATCCATTTTGTTGAAAATAGTAAGAGAAATAAGCATGTTTCAAAATGAATGGGTTTTATAAAGCTTTGTGAGAGATGGTTCACAAAGATGCCAGAACAACCTTTCCCATCCCTCATGCCCTCTGGCAATGGGACACTTCCCCTCTTCCCATTCAGAAATAGTGCTTATTTGCTCTTTTGAAACTGGGTCGGCCTTGTGACTTTCTTTGACAAATAGGATGTGGCACAAGAGATATTGTGCAAACTCTGAGATGTGGCCTTAAGAGACCTTGCAACTTGAATTTTCATCCTCTTATGTTCTGAGGACCTATGGCTACCCTGCTGGAGAGGAACCTGAGTTAGAGGTCTTTTTTAGATGTGCCAATCATTAGACAGGAGTGAAGCCATTTTAAGTCACCCAGCCCCAGTTGAATCTCTGGATAACTGTTACCCCATAAGTGATTTCAGACAAACATGTTTGAAATAGAAGAACTAGCCAAATGAGCCCTGCTGAGCTACAGAAATGCGAATAATAAATCCTTGTTGATTTGGGGGAGTAGTTTGATATGGAGGGATAGATAATGGATACTAGCCTCAAATGCCACTATCGCCTTTCATCTAGTTAGAATGAAAATGATATTCTTCTTCCTCTCTAAGATTGAATTTCCATCTTTGCTCTTTCTCTTGCATTTTCAAGGGATCTTTCTTATGTCAGTTATGCCTTCTTTATCATGTATGTCGTGCATCTTCTACTACTACCTCTCTATTAGTTCTTCTCTATTCACATTTAAATATCTTTTGTTCTGCCTTATTTTAAAATACATTTAGACCTGTCATCATCTCTAGTTAGTTGCATGTTTCTTCTGCTCTCTCTACAACCCAACAATTTTAAGAGTACTTACATTCAGTGATTTTACTCTTTTACTTCATCTTTTTCACTAAAAATCTGACTTCTGGAGCATCACTGATACTGATATCACCAATGATCTTGGTATCCGTAAATCCAATAGAAATTTTTTGGTATTTTTCTGACCAAACACCCCTTCATTCCCTGATATATGGATCATTCTTTTGACTTTTAAACACTCTCTTTCTTTGGCTTTCTAAGCATTCATATTCTTCATTTTACTCTAATAACTATCGTCCTTTTTGGTGTCCTTTGACTTAATTCCTTTTATTATGTTCATTCCGGTTTCCTTTAGACCTTTAGATTAGCCAATTATGATCTACAGGCCAAATACTGACCTCTACATGTTTTTATAAATAAGTTTTATTAGACCACAGACTTACTCACTCATTCATGTATTGTTTAAAGCTTTGACCAATGACAAATGGTTAAGTTGAGTAGTTGCGACACAGATCATGTGGTCCACAAAGCCTAAAATGTTTCTATCTGGCCTTTTCTGAAGAAAGTTTGCCTAGCCCTTATGTAGAGCTCTGATGTGTGTTCTATTCTATTCCCACTATATAACTTTCTTGAAGGAGCTCACCTTTTCCTACCACAAACACACAATAAAATTAATATTTATATGTTAGGTAGCTCTTAAAAATTCTGTTTCTAACCCAGGTAACAGATTCAAATCCTGTTTTGGATAGTCCGCCTTTATTTCTCTAGGTCCACTATTCATTTTTTCTACCTCGCTCTGTGACTAGATAAGCTGAGCCCTATAGACTGGACTCCCTTGCTCTTTGCTTTTAATTGAGTTACTTTAAGTGGAGGCAAGTGGGAAATGGGAGTGCAAAAGGATAGAAAGGTTAAAGTGTGTACTCTACTGGCTCTCTCACTGATAGAACCTGGTTTTGCAATGTTTTTGTTATTTTACAGAAGGCTACATATCTTATCTGTGATGCTTTTCTATAACTCCATGTCTTCTGAATCCCAGTAACTGCTCATTCCCCTTTTCTCCCTCAGGCCTAATTAAGGGCTCCTTGCTGTTGCTAGCCTCAAGGAAACCTTTTCGGTTTCCTTAAACCCTACCTATGAGTTATAACAGTATTTCCTTAAAATCTCTTTAATCATACATTTTGAAAATGCCTTTTAGTTTTTCCAGGATTCTGATATAAGCAACTGCCTACTGGACATATAAACATAGATGTCTTGTCGTCAATTCAGCATAAGATATCCAAAACTAAAGTCATCTTCACCACCCAAAACCATCTGCCAAAGATAGTTATTCTGTACTTCTGATTCTAAGAAATGAAATCAACTTCCTCCAAGTTGTCAATGCCATAAACCTGAGCATTTGCTTGGACCACTTTCCAATCTCTCGCAGCCCAATTGAAGCAAGTTTTATTGTTCTCACTAAATTCATGTCAAGGCCATTGACATCTCTTGCCTAAACACCTCGGAATTCCTGATCACTACCCCTGATCACTATCCCTGCCTCCGGTTTTAAATGTCGACATTTTATCTTCCATAACATAACCAGATCTGGCTTTCTAAATTGAAAGTCTGACCACATCAGTCTCTTAAAACTCTTTAACTATATATCTAAAATAAAAGCCAAATCCTTTTACATGGCATACCTGATCCTCCATGATCTGAACTGTTTAGCTTCCCAGTCTCATCTCTTTCTACTTCCTATCCTTTATTCCACACTCTGAGCCATACTCCGATTCTTTTTAGATCTTTGAAGGAGCCACACTTTATTTTGCTTCTGTGTCACTGTAGCTGCTACTCTTCACAACTAGAATATTTTTTGTCTCAACTTCATTTAGATAATTTCTAGTTATTGTTCATATCCCAGCTTAGGTTTCACTACTCCCAGAAAGTCTTCCTTGACATGCTCAGACTCGATTTCTCACCACTGTTACATCAGTGCTAAATAACACTTCTATTGTAGCAGTAATTGCATTATTTTATAATGTGTTTTATGCTCCTGTACCAGGCTCTAATCCAAGAGAGGGAAGGGACCCAATCTATTATGCACCATTATATCAAAAGCATGTATCACATGCCCATACTTACCATAGTAACATAGATTAAAAGTAATTTAATTAAATTAATTGATGATAAAATGCTTTACTATTTTGAATTATAAGTAATACGTCTAGATTAGATTCAGTTTCATGACACATAGTACATGCATGACTTTTGCAAAGGTCCTGCTTTTGACATACTTGGTAGAGTCAGATCTTTGTGACCCTAGGAAATATCATAGTGGTCACCAGGGCAGGACAGACAAGAACTATTATGGTAACTTACAGGCATCACAAGAAAAGTGAATTACGACTTTTGGAATTTAAACTGCTTGACCATTCTAACTGAATGAACAACTGTCCATTTATGTGCCCTTCCATCATGAAGCTTCCAGAATTAAAGCTCCTGTATTCAGAATCCTTAAACAATGTCAGATTAAGATTTTCACTTGCACTATTAAGATCTGTGCAGGCTACAGATGTTAAGTCTAGAACCTCATCTATACTATGAAGAGAAAATCATTATGCATTTAAGGGAAAAAGAATATATAAAAGAGAGGTGCCAAATTCAACAAAATGAATAAATTCACAATGAATGAGAGAGTTAAAGCAGAAAACAGAACACATTTAAAATAAACAATGCATATCTTCAGAGTAATACTAGCAGATATCACATTCCAAAAAAAAGATTGTGAAAATGAAATAATTAAATGTAATTCAAATTTAAATAATAATTTCTGAAGTTAAAAATTTTAAATTACAGGCTAAATTATAGAAAGGATGACTTCTGAGAAACAAATTCATGTGCTGGGAAATATTTCAAAATTCAGGGGAAAAGAATAAAGGGATCAGAAATATGAGAAAAAAAGGTAAGTAACGTGGAGAATAAAACTAGACATACCAGAACCCATCCAATGAAATTTGTATACAGAGATAACAAAGAATAAAGTAAAGGGAAAGGAAATACTAAAAATATATAGACAAAAGTTTTATGATCCGATGGAAGAATTCTTTATATACTCAGATTGGAAGAGGCCATTTAATGATTAGCAATAAAAAGGACAAAAGATTCAATTCCAGACCTGCTTCTGAGGAAATTTCTGACACTTTACATCAAAATATTTATCACTATTATACTAAGAAAATGTTCCAGGACAAATTCCAACTGTCCTTTTATATCTTTCCCACGTGAATATTCTGATAGGGAATCACAGTATTTTTACTATATAATATAATTACACTTGAATTAATATATTATAAAGTGAGCCACATCTTTAATAAAAATTTGGAGAAACTGGGGCCATAGTATGTTGTGGTCCTCATTCCTTTACTCTGATTTACTGCCCCATTTTTCCTCCTAGTGTCCTCATAAATTATAGTGAGAAATCTATTATTTCAGCTCGAAGGGATTTTTCCACCATTCATTCTGACAGGCTCCCTCTAAGTTAGAAAATGGTGGGCAAATTCCTCCGTTAAATTCCCATGGTAACAAGAAGTTGTTTTATGAATCATCTTAAGAATCCCTAACTCATGTTCACTTTACTTTTTCTATACTATAGGTAAGTCATAAGCACCCTCCACTTGAAACAGAAAATAGATTATAGGTACTATTATTTTGCTGTTACAAGAAGTTCTCATAGCTGTAGCAATACTGGAAGATGCTACAACGTATTAGTCTCTATGCTAGCATTGAGTGACATGTGACCCATCAACTTAATGTCCACAAAGTATATTTAAGTTTAGCTGAATACTGAGCGAGCTTCTCAGATAGCACACCTCTCCTGTGCATCCCTAAAAGGCAGCCTGGTTTCTTGTAAAAGATTATGAGATAAGAGAAAGATAATGGTGTAAATCCCCAGGCATTATAAGCACATACTAACAATTCCACTCACTGTCTACAAAGTTTTTCTGTTCAAGTGGCAATTCCATAAAAAGAAAAATTAGTAAAATTTGCTTAACTCTCTTATTATTTTACTACATGTCCTTCTACATTCTAGAGAGCTCTGTACTTTCCGTAGAAAACAAGTCTCAAAATCCGACTCTTGATCAGATTGAGTTCTACTACTGAAACTATATAGTGAATAGTATAGTGAATATAATGAATAGGAAATACTATACCAGAATGACACAATGGTGGACGGACACCTTCTGGTCCCTGGTGAAATAAGCCCGTGCATAGTTGGTGAAGTGAGCATCATAAGAAGTACATTAAGTTTTAGTGAGATGAAGTCTGTGCCTCTAATTGCAGGTAATGCAGCTCTGGCATTTGACTCCAAACATTTAACCCGAATATCTTTGCTGCCATCAATTCAAACCACTGGGCCCTGATTTGTTTTAAAGTGTCCTACCTCCCCAAGTGACTGGAGTCATCAGATAACATTCCCCAACACAGAGAGTAGTACACTGGTGACAATATCAATAATTGCAATTATATTCACAGTGGGCACTGAAATACTTAGCAGAACTCACAGCAATGAATTCATATCTGCTTAAGTTATACAAAAATAGTTTCAAGACATTTAGAGACATCCTGACTCTTTTAGCAAAAAGCTATTAGATCTTTCCCTTTTCATCCTCTCTCAGCTAAGAACTAGTATGATGTTTATTTCTCCACTCTTCCAATCTGACTGAAGTAGCTGTCATTTCCCCAGTGGCATGTGTTTTATGGTTATCATGAATGTTGCCACAGAAGGATGACATAAAACTCATCTGTACTACATTTTTCCTTTTAGTGTCCCAAATTTGTCCACCCCTTTTAGGAAATTTAATGTTTTAACTGATTTTTGCAATGTTGCGAGTAGGGAAATGAATCTATATCTTTTTGTACTTAATCTGATATGTAATGAATACAGAATTTTCAGACAGTATAGCCACCCATCGTTCCCACATATTTTCTTTGTTGCTGGAAACACTTTATGTAAATGGACTGTTACCAGTCTCTACTTCAAAAAGCACCCTCAAACTGGACAGTGATAGATGATTTTGGTTCAAGAATCCACATTCCTCAATACAGAATTTCACTCTTAAATAATTCTGACTAGTGATTTATGTTACTTCTCTTTAACTTGAAAAGACACAATCTATGTGGATAATGAAGGACTGAGTGTGGCTAGGAAGATCTGTGACAGTGCTCTGTATCCGACACATCTTCTGTGCTACCTCTAATTTTCTTGATCTCACTCATCTCTATAGCCCTTGTCTACTTGTTTCATCATCCACCTCCAATACACACATCAGCCACTGCAGAAGTTACTAACATTGTGTCACTACGTGCAAGCCCAGCACAACACTATCTCACTTCATTTTTTCACACCATGCCTCTCTAGCCTCCCACCTGGAACGTCCCTGTTGCCACTGAAATATGAGACCATAATGTAACCCAAAAATGAGGGGGAATTAAAACCCATGGAAAAGTAGCTTTAAATAATGGGACTGGAAGCCAGCGAATACAATTTTCACTACTCTTCCTTCCAACTAACTTTCCTGAGACTCAGTAGTTCATCAGGCTTCTCATAAGTCCATTGAGGTTGAATAAGTTATACTGATACCAAGTGGAGGTCAGTTTGGTAATTCTGCCTCATATTGTCTCCTCCCTCTGACTCTGTTCATTTATCTCACTCTTCCTTCCTTGGGATTATACTCCCTAATAAACTAGCAGCATATAAGACTTCTCTCGGGCTTTGCTTTTTAGAGAATCCAGACTGATAGTTGGTATCAGGAACGGCCCTAGAAAACATATATCTCATTTCTTTTTAATGGAATTTTGGAGTTGGTTACTCACCAGATCAATACTAATAAGGATGTCATTTCTGGTGATAGGTGAGGTGTTGATAACCCATGTGATGCAATAGCATTACAAGTAAAAAAAAGCTTAAAAAAAAAAAAAACTCTGGTTAATTGGGATGAAATACAGGTTGACAGTGAGACTTTGGACTATTGGTTGCTATAGCAATTGAACTATATGAGGCCAAAGCTAATTTAGAGTGATTATAGAGTAGCCTGGCTTCTGTTAATAGCATTAAAAGCCTAGCAAAAATGAAATGAGTCTCAGAGAAGACAAATGACAATGGATTGCATACTATGAAAGCCAGAGAGCCTCTTATTCCCAATAGCTGCAAGGCAGTCAGGCCAAGCTCTTGTTATTAATAAACTTTTAAACACACCACACACACACACACACACACACACACACACACACACACACCCCACTCATTTATAAAATATTATGGAAAATATGGTAAATACTGACTGGATATTTGATAGTTTTAAGAAACTATCATTCTTTTTTGGTGTTATAAAATTACTTGGGTTATATTAAAAAGCTATATTTTTTTAAAAATGTATGTTGAAATACTTAAAAATAAAATGCTGATGCCAGAGATTTTCTACAAAATGATTGCAAGGTTGGGAGTGAGTGGGAGTATATTTAAAACCACATTTGTCATCCATTGATAATTGTTGAAGCTCTGCGATGGTTGCATGTGTCTTCATTTTACTAGGACATCTAACTTACAAAATATTTATAAATGTCCATAGTATATATTATTATTTTAAAAAAATCAAGGCTAGGATTTGATTATAAATATAGCAGAGCTACAAAAGAGATGGGATGTGCAGGACTGACAGTTCTCTATGACAACGTTAGGACTTTGATGGGAAAAGAATGGGGTCCTGAAATCTGGAAAGGGAACATTTAGTGGATGAGCCTGAGAATATTATACTCACAAATTTGCCTAGGTCCTCCAGGCCAACGGAGCAACATCCTCCTCTTAGGTACACCCGAAATAATGGAAAGCAGGGACTCAAGCAGGTATTTGCTCACTGATATTCATAGCAACATTATTCACAATAGCCAAAAGGTGGAAACAACCCAAGTATCTATGGACATGTGAATAAATAACTAAAATAAATAAATAAATAACTAAAATGAATAAAATGGTATATATACACTTTATGCACAATTACATTGTATACATTTCTAATCTCTATGATTTTTTCTTGATTTTCCTTGCCTTCTCACACTGGAAAGTTCCCCCCACTAAATTGTTGAATAGAAGTGGCAGGAGTGAACATCTTTGCTTTGTTCCCGATCTTAGGAGTAAAAATCCAATATTTTACAAATAACGGAATTTTAGCTGTGGAATTTTTCATAGATGCCCTTTATCAGGTTGAGAAAGTTCCCTAAAAGAATTTTCAATTTGAAGAATATTTTTATCATGAATAGGCATTGGAA
>NW_006434901.1:190184-191901 GCF_000325575.1 Pteropus alecto | reverse complement strand
TAGGAAATAAGGAATAAAAAAAAGGTGGGCAAAACAGGAACTAGGAAGAAAAATGCTAATAAAAGGCATCGTGTGGTCAATCAAGAGGGTAGAAGAATTCGAAGGACAGAAGGACTTCAGAGCTAACAAATTTTAAGTTAGGAAACTTGGAGGCAAAACTCTAAGTAGGTGTAAGATGTACTGAATTCTATAAACGAAGATTTGGAAATATGGAAGGAAGAATACAGAAGATCTGGTTGTAGGCACATTAGAGTCATAAAATCCTATGGAAAGCATTTTGCAGTTCATCTAATTTATTGACCTATTATTATATGTTTGAAAGTTTTCCATAACATATCAGTCCAGATCAAATTTATTAAAGATGAACACATCCACTAGTGATGGAAATTCCCTTCTATGTTATATGAGGGTTTTTTTACATATTAAATATCCATATTGCTTCCGCTTATAAGGTATTATTCTACTCTTTAGCACCGAGTACAACTGTCTTGACAGCCTGGTATAGAGCTTCTTTGAAAATGCTTAAGAACAATTAAAGAGACAAAAAATCAGTAAAACTTTGATGTGTTAAGGAGCAATGATAGAAAAAGATAAAAAGTAAAAATGAATTACCTAATCTCAGTGGTGTTGATACATTATCCACAATAAAGAAGATTGAAAAAACTTGTTGGTTAGAGGTGGTAGATGTCTCTTTATAGTATTAGAAATAGTTGTTGCTGTTATTGTTTTAGAATTTGTTAATCCAGAGTTCCTGTAGAAAGATCACGTGAGCTGTCCAGAAACTGACTGGAAATGTGAATCTAGCCCATCTCCACTTATTACCAAGTGATATGTACACTCGTCAGGCATGATTATTTAATACTAATGTTTCTACATCTCTGAAATAGGAATAGCAACACCTACCTGGTAGGGTGATTGTAAGAATAAAATGAAATAAAATGCTGAGACCATGTCACATTTTTATTACTGTAAATAACAAAAATAGTTAAGAAAATATATATAATATGAATATAAATATTACATAATATACTACATATAGTAGGAAATATATATTTACAATTATTTTGGAGCATTAGTAAAATTACAGATTCATATCAATTTTCCTTCTAATATTTTTGATAGCCAAATTGACTTATTTATTATTTGATAGGATAGTCATTGGTGCAATTTACAAAGTATGGTTTGTTTCTCTTTCCAGGCATGTGAAGAGTTCGTATCCCCCCACCACTGAAATGAATAGATCATCATGTGTAACTTCCAGGCTGAATCACTGTCCTCTCTCTGACCCTGTACCATCGCCTCAGTCCTAGAATGAAGACAGCCTATAACTACCCCATGTAGCAGAAGCGAGAACTATATCTTGATGATATAAATCACGAAGAAGTTTTTAACAGTGGAATAATCTACATAATATCATCTATCTTGATCAGTACAGAAAAGTGTGCCTAGAAATGTGGTACTGCCATAAGAAAGCTTAAAATAAAGGCTGGGAAGTGGGTGGTGAGGAAACTTATCCCAGACTATAAGAATGATGGTTTATGTTATGCAGCACCTACTCATTTGATAAAATTTTTGGCAGAGATTATCTTGGAGACAAATTATATACCTAGTAAATTTGTAAATCAAAAACTAAAGATTAAAAATGAATGCAAGCGTGTGTGTTGGTTGTTTGTTGCTAGCTTTGATAAAGCACTACAAGAAAGAGATTGGATCTGGA
>NW_006434901.1:167835-190131 GCF_000325575.1 Pteropus alecto | reverse complement strand
GACCTGTAAGATTAGAAGAGGCAACTGCTTTTTTACACTAATTGGTAAAATATACATCTGAGAAGGGCTTCCGGAGACAAAGGCCAATTACAACCCGGCCTTGTGACTGAAATCAGATCAAGGGTATTCCCTCCATATTTACTATTAAAATCTCTGGATGAATTAAGATCTTTCAAAGGAAAGACCCAATTAAGATTTTGACACCCAGTAAATCCTTTCAATTGAACAAAAGGCTCAAGAAAAAGAATAAAGTTATGGCTCGCCTGCTGGAACTTGACAAGCTCAGGAAATAAGCAATTAAGTTGAAAGAAGGAGACATGGGGATGAGAAAGTTAAGAAATATAGCAAACCTAATAAGCAAGTATGGAAATGAACTGTGTATACGGCTTTTAGAGAATGGAACTCACTAGAATTAAATATATAATAAGTCTACTAAGTGTCTTAAGAGAATGTTACTGAAAAAGAAAACAGAAAACTTCATGACTGTTTATGACTCGGAGGGACCCTTGGAGTCTCAACCTTTCCAAGGGCAGACTGAGAAAACTGCAGAGACCCTGAGGAGAGATATTCTCCAATGCTTATTTTGGATGTATCCCAGGAGGATAACAGAAAAGGAAACACCCTCAACGTTTCTAGCTGGATAACATGGAGAGCAATGAACTGGGCATATCTCCTCCGTAGCATAATCAGGGTCTAGTCATAGAACATCTTACCGGCCCATATTCTCTCCAGCTTTCATTATCCTTACATCGTTTCTGACAGGTGTGTGTGTGTGTGTGTGTGTAATATATATGTAACATATATGTAACATATGTATATGTAATATATATATATATTAGTTCGGTTTGTAGGTCGTAGGTTATAGGTCTCTGGATCAAGAGTGGCCATGTGTGGATAAGATCTAAAGATTCTCACACTAACTCAGAAATTATAAAATTTTAACCAAATGTATGCTAGGAGAGGAATTTTGGATTTTATTCCTTGGAAAGGTATCGGGAATATATGTGTATTTTTCATGCAAGAAGAATAACCAAATGTTTGGTAACCATCAGGGACGACTGTGATATTTATGTTCTTCACTAATATTTCTTGTTCTTTTTCCAGATATTTGTCAAAATTGCATTCATCTGTTCCCTTGACGTTGAAACTATGTGAATTGTTTTAGCTAATGAAATGTGAGAGGAAGTGATGTATGCCATTCTCAGGCAGAAATTTTAAGAAGCTTTAAAAGAAGTAGGAGATGTGGGTCAAAGAGTCCAAATTACCAGTTAGAAAATGAGTAAGTACTTGGGATCTAATGCACAGAATTGTGATTACAGTTAACAGTAATATATCATTTGCTTGAAAGTTGTTAAAAAAGTAGATCTTAAATATTCTCACCACGAAAAAAAAATGGTAATTATGTGACGTGATGGAGGTGGTAGCTAACGCTATGGTGGTCATCATTTTGCAATATGTAAATGTATCAAATCAATGTTATATACCTTAAACTTACATAATGCTACATGTCAATTATATCTCAATAAAGATGGGAAAATTTTTTAATATTAAAAATTTTTTTTAAAGGAAGATTCACAAAGCTCTGTCTTGAACTTTGCCAAAGCAACCCTAATGTTTGAGATAAGGGCTGCTACATCAGAATTGGTCCTGAGCTGAGACAAATGTGGGGCCAAGTCCCCAGCCAGTCCACCATGCATATGGTACATGAATGAGAAATAAATTTTTGTTTTTTAAGTCATTAAAATTTGTAGTTTATTTGTACTGCAGAATAATAAGCTGGCCTACTGAATTAATGAGTTAAAGCACTAATCGATATTCTTTAATCTCCTTTAAAGACCACTGACTTATAACAAAGTATCAGATAATTTAAAAACGGGAAAGTTATGTTATACAAACACACCTACACACATATATTAATTCGGAATTATCACCAAATGATGTTTGTATTCCTCCTTCTTGAAATTCTTAAAACACTTTATAATATTTACTTGGGTTAAAATGATTTATTTCCAGGATTTGAGTTCATTTTAAATTTTTAAAAATATTTCTAGTTCAATAAAATAGCATGTGTAGAATTAGATGTTTCTTATACTCATTACAGGAATTATCTGAAAATCATCAAGAGCACACAGTTTTAAAAATTGTTTTGTATGTTACTACATATATGAGTAATAAAATGACATAAAGCTCATTGCTAATGCAAAGCACCAGTTGGAGAATACTTAGGATGATGTTGAAAAATGGTAAATTCTGATGGCAGCAGTTAAGATTTGTGTATTATTTTCTAAAAAGAGAACATATAGGACTTGTCTGTGCATGGCTTATTACCACAAAGGGCCAGTTAGAATATAAATGTAGGTATGTGGAAAAAGGGGAGAATGATGTCCTATAAGTCCGTGGGGCACAGGACTCATCTTTGGCAAACAAAGGAGTAATGTTAGTTAACTAGGTAGCCGGGCAGGTATGCAAAGAACAATCTCTTTAGAAAGAACAATATGTGCAAAGGTCCTGAGGTAGAAAGAAGTATGGTTCAAAGACCAAAGTGATGGAAAGCTAGAATAATTTTATTATAGAGAGCTGGGTGGTGGATACGGGATAATGCAGTGTGGTGCTAATGAACAGTGGCATAGGATGTGGTTAGATCCTATAGATCAGTTCTTTTGAACAAGATGCCATTGTGCACATTAAAGCTTGAGAAAAACTGTTCTCAAGCTGTGCTGCCCAATACGAATAGAGTAGCTAGTAGCCACACATGGCTCTTTCAATTTAAGTTAATATAACCTCCAAACCAGCTTAAAATGGTCCTACCCTATTTCTAACAAGATGCTTTTCAGAGACGGCACCAAAACTGCAAGCCGTGCAGCCGAAGCACGTGCAGTGGAGAGAAATTTGACCTCCAGCTGCACCTAGAACCAAAGTCTCACAGCCTCCCAATGGAACCAGAAGATATGGACATGTCCAGAACTTGAACAGCAGGACCCTTTCAGAAGTGAAGGGTCCATTGTCCAGGAAGATCTGGTGCTGAAGCTCCTTATCATAAATGGCCAAATTCCAAAGCTCTCCAATTAAAACTTGCCCCCTTCCCCTTCACGCTTCTGCATACCTGTTCCCCCTAACTCCCTAAAAACCAGTTTCGAACCCTGGATCACGGAAGCAGATTTGGGCTTTCTCCCTGTCTACTCATTTGGCTGCCTCTTGAAATAAACTCTTTCTTTGTTGCATACTTGATGCTTTAGTGATTAGTCTTACTGCAGGACAGGCATATAAACTTGTAGGTTTAATTATATTAATTACGATCTTAAAATGAAAAGTTCGGTTACTCAGTCTCACTAGTCACATTGCAAGTGCTCAATAGTTACATTTGGCCAGAGGCTACCATATTGGACATTGTAGACACCGAACATTTTCATCAAAGCACAAAGTTCTATGGGACAGCACTCCTGAGAGTATGGCATGCTTTTATTTAAAATCATTGGGCAAAGTCAAGTTTAAAATAGATACAGAAAGCTGAAGATAGATTGTAGTATCTGAAATAGATAACCATGGAAACACATTCATACATCTTTGTGCTTTTTACTTTAATGTGCTAAAAAGCACATTGTAAGTAAATAAACATTTCTTAAAATTCTGACTTTACTTAGAGATTGCTAGTGTAACTCCAATGCACAGGTCCTGTGGTATAATTATTTTTTATAAAAGTATCACATATAAATTTATGGGAAGAGAAGACTTTTCCTGTTTTATATTCTGAAAAGGCTATTTCTATCCAGTTCTCATTCAAGCTAAAGGCGGCCTTGAACTGTGCTCAGGCAGCTCTGCTCTTACAAGGTGCTTCAGGGAATAGGAATTTACTCTCTACTTAAGTCTGAAGGATAACTAGGAAGCTTGCTGATTTAATTTTTGAGAAAGGTCTTGACGTTTTGCCTCTATTTGCAAAAATGTCCTCAGGGGTTGAGTGACTCACCAAGCCAGCCATCACTGCCATCCCAGGTGCTTCCTTAAAATGCAGCAACTGATTACCGCCAGGGCCCTAACTCCAGGCACACTCAGACTTCTGGAAAGATGTTTGGAAATCCTCCTTCCCCTCTAATTGTGAAATTCAAAATAGGGACAATTTGTTTTAAGGCACCTTTAGGCATTCTTATGTAGTATTATTTAGAGTTTGACAGTAAATGATCTGCCGCTTAAAAATTCCTTTACCAGGAAGGCTTTCTTTCATTCCATCCTAATGCTCAGGCTTCTAGTTTACAAGTAAATCTCCTCTTTGCCTTGTGGTGAAGCACATTGCTACTAAGGAGCGAAAATAAATAATGAAATAAGTTAAGAAATTACTGTCAGAGAGGAAAAAGTCTTCTATGCTTCTAGGGTGCTTCTGGCTGGTCTAATAATCAAATTGACACGAGACAGATTAGCAGTAGAAAAACAAATTAAAGTTGAATAACATGTATACCTTTCATATACGTGGAAGATAGCCAGAAACACTGAGCAACTTGCCAAAATGGCTGAAGCCAACACCTTAAATATCCTCCTCAGCTAGACAAAGGAAGATGTTGGGAGGGGGGAGAATCAGTTATGGGAGGTTAGCAGAAGAGCACAGTAAACAAGGGTAGGGTTGTTATGCAGATTTAAGTCCCTGCCTTCTGCAGTGACGGTGAAGGCAGGCCTGGTACCCTGAGGGGGACACCTTTACAGATGGAGATTTCCCTGACAAATGTAAATGTCCTTTACAAAGGGTAACTTCTACTGGGTTTTCAGAGCTTCTCCCCTGTCTGCTGGTTCTTAAAATTAACCAGTTCAAGAAAATCCTCATGCCAAAGAAACGTATTTTGGGGTGACAAATTCTGCTCCCCTATATTATATTTTAAAGACAATTTATAAAAAGTGAGTTTTCTGTAGTTTTTATAATTAAAAAGATTATTAAGTTCTGATATTAGAGTGTAAGAGGAAACAAAGAGAAGATACTTTTGTAGCACAATGGTCACTTCATATCCTTGTAATTTAAGATATTTAATTAGTCAAAGTCGGTAAGGGAGATGATTTGGGCTTACTACGTGTGAGTTGAAGATATTTCTCCAAATTACAGAAATACATTAACCGTTTATAGACCAACTCTTAATGAAAATTTTAAGTTTTAGATAAATATAACTGAAGAATGCACAAGGACATAAAAATATGTACTGAAAATATGCATGCACATATATTTTCAAAAGCTTTGCTTTGTCCTCATATAGAGGTATGCATATAAAATGGGAATGAGTTCTGTGTTTATAGAGTCTGACTATACCATTTATAAATATTATCTGCTTTACTGTATATGTAATAATTATATAAGTCATAAAATCAAGACAATGAAAACTAACAAAAACACAGATCTTGCTGGATTATCCTTTTATTCTCATACCTAGAACGATGCTCATTTTCACCAGGCAGAAAATTCGGAATAATAAATGTTTCAAATCTGGAATGTAGTTTTCCAGATGAACTGATGTTTTACTGATAGCAGATAAACTCAGCTGACTCAGAGACCAATGACTATTCGATAATGTTTCCAACAGATGCAGAAAGGACTTCAAGGAAACTGGTCAGATTGCTTAACTACTACTTCCAAATATTAATATGCCAAACTGGTTTGCAATGGGAATTTCCAATGCATGTGTTTCGAAAGTAAGTGAAGGCAAATTGCAAACTTACCTAAAGACAAAAGTAGCTGAAAGTTGTTCCTTAGCTCTAGCAATGGTGTTTAATCTTTTTCATAGGGAAGTGCAGTAGAGTAGCACAAAGCCAGGTGCCTGGATCTCATCGCATAGTCACCTATGGAAGCTCATGAGTAATGAAAGGAAGTCACGAAGAGAAAGTGATTAGAAAGAGAAGTTACTGATGGAAGTATTTTATTAAAGGGCAGAAAGTATAGGAAAAGGAAGGTGAGGCACTGCAATATAAAAAAAGCTAGAAATTTTGGAATTTAAATCATCATTACTAAACATTGCCACAGAAAAAATGGTACATTTCATACTTACACATTGAAATATATACTAGCAAATAAGTTATACATTTCACCCATTTGGTTGATATTTAGATGAATGTCTTGTGTGATACAAAGAGGCAAAGTCTTCATGCATGAATAGGGGATTGCAATTCAAACGACAATGGGGTCGGGCCAGTAATATAAAAAGGTAAAATGGGGCAGATGCTGATCTAGAGAATGTGGATAAACAGAGAAATCAGAAACCATTAATGTAGGGAGGAGGCAAAAGAATTAAAATGTTAAATCAAGCCACATTGAGAGATGGCAATATGCTGATCAGCCCTGCAGCCAGGCCAGGAGGACAGCTGCAGAACAAAGGAAGATTTCTGCTGGGATTGCTAACAACCCATTTCCCTAGGAACAACTGGAGTCTTTTAGTGGCGCCCTACACAAATAAAATCATTCATTCCCTATTGCTAAAACCATGGGCGACCTTTATATTAAAGGCCAGAAACTGCCAGCAGACCTTTCAGGCTACGTACTCTTCCCCTTTCCCTTTCTCACTGTATGTCCATACCAAAGGAAATGGGTAAACAAAGTCTTTAAACTGTAACTCACAAGAACTAAAGAATGATATATAAACTGAATTCCATGAAACCACACTTCCCTATGAAAAAGATTAAACACTACATTGCTAGAACCAAGGAACTATGGACAAGACAACTTTCAGCTTATTTTTATCTTTTAGGTAAATTTGCAATTTGCCTTCGCCTACTTTAGAAATATGTACAAGAAATTAGCATTGCAAACATACAATAATGTCACCACTCAGGGTCCCTCTCTCTGCCTTTGAGAGACCATGCTCTGTCTGTGAAATGTTAACCCTTTTCTAATAAACTTTCCCTTTGACCTTAACTTTGGCATGTGTGTTGAATTCTTTCTACACTCTCCCGGCAAAGGACCCTCTTCCTCTGTTAGTGCAGGCCTTGGTCATCCCCTACTCGGGGAAATTTGCCCTGTCCTGCATCACCATGACATATACACAGAACTGTAGATGGTTTAACATGAATGGAGCATAGAGGTGTGAGAAACAGTAAGACCTGACAAGAAAGATAAGCAGAGTTTAAGGGATATAGATATCACACTGAGGATTTTGCATTTCATCCTTAAAGGTATAAAAAGGAAATGATAATGGTATATATTTTAGAAAGATCATGTTAGCAGTATTGTGCAGAATTCTCTTGTTCTCAGGAGACTGAAGTCTACAGAGATATATGTCCAAAGTAGAAATTTAGACAATAGCAGAACTGGAATTCAAACTTATCAGGCTCACTTCCGGTTCACCTTAGGATGCAGTGATATGGTGTGACTATCTATTTGCATTGGCAAATGTAAAGTCAAGCCAATGATCTTTTTTATTTATATACAAAGGAACTATCTATATAGTTGATTAAAATTTTCTGTAGACTTGAGTTGTATATGTATAAATATATTTTTAAAACAAATATTTAATGCGGTGTTGTATTTATATACTTAATGCATGAATATTGATGATGAAGATATAGAGCATGTAAAATTGCTCAATTTCTCTCTGTGTAAAGTCATTTCAGAAGTTGACCTTCAGAATTCATTAGCATCATTACTAATTGACTCAAGTATTGACTTGTGTGACCTTTAGTAATGGCCTTATTCAAATATAAATCTAACAGAAGCAGAACACTCTCTAAGGTAGTTTATTTTGTGTTATTCAGTTTTTCTTATGGAAATGCTAAAAATATACTGAAGTAGAGAGAATACTATAACAAACCACAACATGCCCATCAGCCAGCTTCAACAATCATTAACTCAGAGTCAATCTTATTTAAACTACCGGTGATCTTCAAACAGTCAATTTTGCCCCCAAGTGGACATTTGTTAATGTCTAGAGATATTTTTGGTTGTCTCAACTGGTGTATGTGTGTGGAGGGGGTGCGGGGTGGTGTTACTGGCATCTAGTGGCAAGAGGCCAGAGATGCTAGTAAATATTCTACAACACACAGCCCCCATGACAAAGAATTATCTAGTCCAAAATGTCAGTGATGGTGTTGTTGAAATAGATTGATCTAGATTTTTATTCACTTATTCCATTTTCTGCATTATTGTTAAGCAAGCCCCAAATGTCATATAATTTCATCCATAACTTTTTAGTATGGATCTAAAAGTTTAGGAGGTTCTAAAGAATTTTATAAACATGGTGAGCAGGTTGTTTTTGTTTGTTCGTTTGTAGGCTTCTCAGACCTGTACTTAGAGAAGGGGTTCAGAACAGGCCTCCCCAAGGTGTGCCACTTTGGCATGTGAATTATTTTGAGCTGAAGGCAATTGAGATCCTGCAGGTTCATAAGAAACTTTTACCTCGCCCTTAAAGAATTTCAATTGGGGGTCTTGCCCATTATCAATTAGCAAAAATAACTTTGTACAACCTATTTACAGAGCGAGGCGAATTTCTAATCGCTGAACATCTGTTCTTTTTATTGTCCTGCAAATTACCCTCCTTCCCTCTGAAGCTCTTGCCTCTTACTGCATTCCTCAGCTCATGATACCATATATACTTCATTTTACTTTCATTCTCTGAGCATTTCAAGTATGTAGGGTATCTCTCTCATGTATGTGAGGTTCCCATATATACATGTGTAATTAACTCTGGTCATTTTCTCCCGTTAATCTGTCTCATGTGGGTTTAATTATTAGACCAGCAGAAAGAACCTAGAAGGGTAGAGTAAAATTTCTTTCTCCTTCACACTAGCGAGCCCCTAATCTGTTTTGTATCTCAAAGAGCTGTCCTCTACACACGTTTCCCAGTTTCTGTTGCCAGCCGAATTCTTCTTAAGTTTGGCAAATGGAAGGTACTGGATGGAGAATGCTTCAGGTGACATCTCCAATAATTTCCTAAGTGGATTTACCTTTTGCCTGAAGTCCACCTCTACTGAGTTAAATAGGGTCTCTTCCAAAATTCATGTCCACCTGGAACTTGTGAATGTAAACTTATTTTGATATAGGTACTTTGCACATATAATTAAAGATGAGGTATGCTGGACTAGGGTTGCTCCTAAATTCAATAACTTCATAAGAAGAAGGAAATTTAAACACAGAGACACAGAAGAGACAGACACACAGAGGAAAGATAGCCATGTGGAAAGGTGGAAGCAGAAACTGGAGTAATGCAGCAACAAGCCAAGGAATACCAAGGATTGCTGTTAACCATCAAAAGCTAGAAAGAGGCAAGGAGAGTTTTCCCCTAAAACCTTCAGAGGGAGCATGACCCTGCAGATATCTTTATTTCAGACTTTAGGACTTCTAAACTGTAATGGAGTAAACTTTTGTTGCTTTAAGCTACTCAGTTTATGGTAAGTTGTGATGGCAGCCAAGGATATGAATTTAGCACCCCTCCATTGTCCGAGCTCCCAGTGGGTGGCACCTGCTGTGATTCTAGGTTCCATTCAAAAGCCCTAGCTCCACACCTTTGGTATCCTTTGATTCTTTCGGCCCTACAGATGGTAGTAGCACCATATAGTTGGTCATCTCTGAGTTTGCTCACCATCCTCAGTTTTAGTCCTTCTAATATCTTTATAATTAATTTCCTATATCAAATACCTTGTAATGAAATACCTGGTGTGATTTCTGTTTTCTTTACTGGATCCTTATACACATGGAAAATATGGTACCAGATTTATTAATTTTTGTAGAAAATATTTATTCTCGGGTAGTATTTGTCTTTCTTTTTAACTTGTCTGTTAAATAGACTCTATAGGGTGGCTTCTATGCAAAACAATTGTTTTTGATTCTATTTAATATTTTTCATTTTTAAGTGGCATCTGATATAAATTGACCGGGATAAGTATTATTATTTAGTACATTACAGTGGGGCAATGCTTTTGCAAACATGAATTAATTAGTGAAAGAAACAATTTTTACAGGACTATAATGCAAAATTATAAACCAGGGGTCGGCAAAGTTTTTCTGTAAAGGGCCAGATAGTAAATATTTTAGGTTTTGCAGGCTATATGGTCTCTACCGCGACTAGTCAGCTCTGCTACTTTAGCATGAAAGCGGTCATGGGCAATATGTAAATAAGTAAACATGGCTGTGTTCCAATAAAACATTATTTACAAATAAAGGGTGGTGGGCATGATTTGTCCAACAGGCCATAGTTTGCTGACCCTGCTATAAACTAGACTTTTCAATACATATTTTCCATCGATATTACATATACAAACCACATGCATCCATATCATTTTATACAGAGAGAAAATATATAGTTTCTTTCCCTTAAGAAAGTCAATTTTTCAAAGATCTGCTAGCCTTTACTCTCTCAGTATTTCATTCTTTCAAAAGATTGATACCTTGGAAAAAGAGTCATTAGGCCAAAACATTAGACCTCAGGGATAAACCTGCAGAAAATTGATTGAGTGAACAAAACTACTTATTCTTTTGTTAAAGTCTCCCTATACTATTTAGAAAGATGAATAATATCTCAACAACTGGCCAGGATTTATTTTTTCATTATCGAATTTTTGTTCTGTTCTCAAATATCCTCCAGAACAAAATCAAATACTTTAAAAAGTGAATAGTTTTGGCCACACACAGATTAAGAACATGACTTATTTATATTTCCTCTAGACTTAGATATTTTTAAGACACGCTCTAATTTGTTTTATTGTTCTTAACATTCAACTCAGTTTCTGACTTCTGGTAAGTCATCAAATAATATTTGCTGAGTAAATGAGCATATTATTCTAAGATGGTAAATATTTATAATCATGTGTCACATAGACTCTAAGACTGGCGATTTCGTAAGTGCAGAAGTTTAAAAATTGGCTTATGTGGACAAAAATAAATTGTTTCAAAGGAGGAATCTGTACATCTGAATATGGAGAAGATACTAACAGGTGCTAATTTTACATCAGAGTCGATCATTCTCTTTGAACTAAATGGTTTTTCTCTGTCATGAGCAGGCAGATCCAGTATCCACAGGTATATAAAAATATTGAGTTATATCCTGTGGTTAACCAAGTCTGACATCATGGTAGACTCGATAGAGCTTAAGGTTGAGCTCTCCTTCCAGGTGCCCGAATGCTGCACAATAGTCCACAGTAACCATGCAAGTAGGCAGCCCTAAACAGGCTGCTAGTTCCTGAGTATGTAAATTTGTGACAATTTGTGAATGAATCACCATGCCCTCCATAGAACTTGGCAACTGGATCAGCACTTCTGCATCTGGTATTGTACACAATTTGCATATTGTGGAAGTGAAGCACTTTGCAATCTCTGAAGCCCAGCTCATTATGGCGTGATGAGCTCATAGCCATGTGCTTTCCATCTTTAGTTCTAATTTCAGGGCAGCCGTAGTGAAAACCTAAGGGTATACATACATAGCTTATGGATGATGATTGGCTAAACTGTTTTTACTTTAGTAAACTTAAGGTGTTAAATTAAGAACTCAACAAACTAGACTGGAAAGAAGACAAGCAAAAGTTTGTGCTCCTTAATACTAGTTTTTACAAAATAAAATTGTTTTTTAAATATTTGAGTTACTTTAAATGAGAAAAGTGCTGGAAATGGTTATTAAAATTTAAACTATCTCTGTAATTTACATTTAGTTTCCATAAAACACTTTTAACAATCATAAATTCATGGGAACCATGTGTTAGAAATGTGTTTCTAAAATAAAATAGTAATTATATTTCTTTTATTCTTTATACAGCTTGATTTTGTTATTTAAAAACAAGAATAAATGAGCATATGAGAGTAAGGATTTTTTGCAAATTTATTTAACATGAATATTTAAAATTAGAATTAAGAGAAAATTTAGATATGTGCCATGGTGCCAGTATCCATTATACAGATTACAAGACATATAGACAGAAGGGCATACAACCATATGTTGCCCACTACTTCTAGAATTCTAAATGTATTGACAATGTTTTAGAAATGCAGCCTAGAACCAAAGATTTTGGCTTCAGTATTAAGCTCCCCTACAGGCTTACTAGTTCCCTAACTTTTCTCTTACAAATGGTAATTTCGAGAATTAGAACTTTGGACTTAACAGGTTTATTATTAGTATATTTTTGTGATATGCTATTTCAAAATAATTTTGAGAAGAGTTCACTAATTAAGAATGTTCAGATTATTTTCATAGCATGGGAAAAGGAAGCAAGATAAATATAAACAAAAATATATCTTCTGCAGGCTTATGAAATATTTGCCTGAAAAAGATCGTGTGGCTAATTCATTTTGTGTTTTCACACATCCGCAAATGTAGTTTGGTGTTTTGAAAAGTCAGTGACTTGGAGGGAGGTAGATGGGGTAAAAGGGGTCAAATATATAGTGACAGAAAGAAATCTAACTATCGGTGGTGAACACTGTGGTGACAGAAAGAAATCTAACTATGGGTGGTGAACACACAATGTAATATATATATATATGACTTAGTGCTAAATTGTACACCTGAAACTTACTGGATTTCGTTAACCAATGTCACCAGAAAAAATTTTTGACAAAAAATAAAAATTGAAAAAAAAGAAAGAAAAGTCAATGAAAACTTTTTTGATGTATTCATTGTTAAATTACCAAATGTTACCTATTCATTGAATTACTTTGGTGCTGCAGAAAAGAAGAAAAAATATACATACACATATGTATACACAAACACACATAAAAGGCATGCTTTTTTGGTAAACTGCTTTAGAAATAATAAGTAGAATTCAGTCAATTAACTAATATTTTTACTTAAATCAATTTGATTGTTTAGACTGCCAAACAATTCATTTTCTCACACTGATTTTTGTGCCAATAGACATAGCATAACTGTCTTGACCTCCATAAAGTTAATTTTGTGACTTTGGGTTAACTTTGTTGAGCCTCTGTTTCTCTATTAGGAGTTTGGGCATGTTACTTAAAGTCCTTCATCTTTAATGATAGGGCTATTTATAATCTCAGAGGGGCTAATTATAGAATGTCTTTCAAAGAGTTATTGTGGAACTTAAATGAGATCATTTATTTAAAGCATTTAACACAGTTTCTAGCACATAGCACACGTTCAAAAATTATTAGTACATTATCTAGTATTTTCAGTTTAGGTTGATAGAAACATAAACTAAATCTTTATATAAGAGGAATAAATTGGCCCACATAATCAGAAGCCCACTGATAGGCTTTCATTGGGCATGGCTGGATATGGATGTTCAAAAACATCACTAGCATTTTCTTTCATCTCTCAGATTTGCTTTCCTGTTCTGGCTTCATTCTCATATTGATTGTTGATATGATAGGGAAATACTGGTATTTAAAAATTTATAGTTACAGAGGAAAAGGAAAGATCATTCCCTGTAGTTTGGCAACAGCCTCAGAAGGATTCTTGTCTGATAAATCAGTCAGTCCAGGAAGGAAAACTCTGGGGGACATTAGGAATCCATTTGGAGGATGGTGTGGTAGGGTTAGCAGCCCTGCTCTGAAACCCCTGGGCTAAGCAGGATTACTATGGAAAGATTGTGGGGTCATTTAAGAAAGGAAGACATACTTGGAAGAGAAAAAGACAAGTTTGCTGCAGTTATAACTTATTATTATAATGATTATTTTAGTAATAACTAAACTCAAAAGTCTCCCATTAAAACTTTCTTCTAGCATTTTATTTTCTTTTGTTTATTTCTGGTTTGTCACAAAATTCTCCAAGATTCTCTTTGAATTTGCAGCACACACTCGTTAGTATAAATATTAAAATGACTTTTATCTAACTAGGTAAATGATACTAGAAGTTAAATCCCCCCAAAGTTGATGTTTTACAAATTTGTTCAGGGTAATCTAAAAAACACAATGGGAAGCTAAGCCTGGTTGGGATGACTTTTCGGAAGTGGTAATCAGGAAAAGACTGTATTTATTGAAATGTGCATTGGAAATATTTATTTTAACATTTAAAGCCGGGATGAAAGTGATCATCGATGATTCAAAAATAATGTGGTACAGAGGTTAAAAGCATGCGTAAGAAGGTGTCGCTCTTATTTGTAACCTGACTCCTAGGTAAGTATGCCAAAAAGGAATGGATTCCAGTTTAGATGTAGAACAGGCAGTTTAAATGTTAAAGATCCCATAGCACTTTTCATATGAAAGAAAGTTTTTTATTTCCCTCCTTAGCCAACAAAATCTCAGTTAAGAATTAAGAGCGGAGCCTATACTTTAGGGATATTTATTTATCAATATTTTCAGCTAAGGTGGTATTTGTTGTATTTAGATGAAAAACAAATGATAGAAGAGTGGAATTTTATGGTCTTGGTGCTGTGATATAACATTTTGATGGAAGATACAAATGTAATATTTAATGCTATAATTTAAAACAAAAATATTTCTTCTTTTTGTGATCATAATTTTTAGACAATCTTTTAATTTTAAAAGTTTTAGATATATAGAAAAATGCTAACATAATACAGAAGATTCCCACATACCCTACATCCAGCATTCCATATTATTAGCATCTTACATTTAGCATGGCACATTTGTCACAATTAATGAACCAATATAGATACATTATCGTTAACTAAATTCCATACTTTATTCAGAATTCCTTCCTTTCTACTAATATCCTTTTTTTTTTCCTGTTCCAGGATCCCATCCGGGATACCACATTACATTTAGTTATCTTGTCTCCTTAGCTTTTCTTGGTTGTGACAGTTTCTCAGGCTTCCTTTGTTTTTGATGACCAGAATAATGTTATATGTCAAATATGTTGCAATTTAAAAAAAAAAAAAATTTTTTTTTCAAGGCTCACTGGCCAAGGATTTTATAGAATCAATTGGAATTTATCTGATGTTTTTCTCATGATTAGACAGCATTATGGGTTTTAAGGAGGAAGACAATAAAGGGTAAAATGCCTGGATTTTTCTTGTAATAAATACAAGAGGGACAATTTCTGATATTCTTTAGATGTCAGAGTTGAAATATAATTCATGACTTTTAAAAATGAATTCAAGGGCACTGATGTGGCATGTATTTGGGTTGCTTAAATAGACAGTAGAGATGTGTATAACTAACAGAACTGTAGCTCTCCTCAGCTATCTATCTAGCTCACAACTTTTGCTCTCAGAATGGATAATTGGCTCTTTGGCTGAACACCAGTTCACTGGGTTTTCTTGAGAACATGCCTTACTTTGATTAGTTTTCATACATGTGAAGAATAGTAATGGTGGGAAAATATTTTCTTTCTGGAAAGGAATTACTTAATTCAATATTAAGTAAAAGCTTTCAAAGGCAATAATATCACATAGAAAAAAGTAAAATTATCATCAATTACTCTCTATAGTGTATAACATTGTTGGATAATTTAGAATAATGCCTCATACAAGAACAACTATCTTATTTTTGTCATTCTTTTTTTTTTTAACACCTACAGCACCTGGTCTTCCTAGGTGGTCTCCCATCCAAGTACTAACCAGACCCAACCCTGCTTAGCTTCCAAGATCAGATGAGATCTGGCATGTTCAGGGTGGCATGGTCATAGACTTTTGTTATTCATTTTTATGTAAGAAGTTGTTTACATATCTATAGTCTGATTATTAACCTATTTTTGAATAATATCTTACTGATGCGCTTTTTCCAAGCAATGCCATACCATTTTGTCCAAAATTTAGTATAGATCCAATTTAAGAAAAGTGAAGTAAAAATTGTAATAAAATAGGAGAGATTTTTTTCCCTAAAGCTAAATGGAAGAGGAAGCCTTCACCATATGCCTTTATAGAAAACTGTGATTAGGCTCATGTTATTTTTACTTTAAAAATTTTCCTAGAATTAAAATACTTTATGGATTTTTTTTTTTTTTGTGGAGGGATCAAAATTGCTCTAAACTAAAAACAAATTGAGTCCTATAATCTTGAAAGAACTCAAACTTCTGAACCCTACATTGAAAACTACATACTAAAATTATAGCTCATCAAAAGTGATCATCTGCGGACATAACAACGCAACATTTACATTAGAATAAAATATCCTTAAGAAAGAAAAACGTTAGGTTAGTATTTTTAAAGTAAAATTATATATTGTATTTCTGGGTAAAGATGGTTTAATAAAGCTGTTTTCCACTATAGTCCATGAAATCATCTCAAATGAAGAAAAGAAATGAAGCAGAAATAGAGAAAAACAAATAAATAAATAAAAAGTATGATCACCAACAAAAAGCATAAAAACGTGGCATCGGAGAGACTTCAAAAAAGACACTTGTTTATAGTATGAGAGCTACAACAAGAAGGATGAGTGTTGCCTTGTTTGACTTCAGCTAGGAACATGCATGTTGGGCAAAACTCAAATTTTTTATCACTTTGCACATATCTGTGAATGACCATGAATGCACATGCATATTGATTTTGAGGTTAAAAATGAATATTATTGAGAAGGCAATTTCTCAAATACAAAATCTGCAAATAATGTATATATCACATAAAAGTAGTGAAATCTGGTCATTAAAATTAAAAATCTTTCTCTGCCAACTGTCAAGAGAATAAGAAGACAAACCACATACTGGGATAAAATATTTGCAAAGACATAGCTCATAAAGAACTGTTCTCTAAAATGTACAAGAAACTCTTAAACTCACAATAAGAAAATAATAACCCAATTAAAAATGGGCAAAATATCTTAACAGATACCTTGTCACATATATCAAAAGGTGCTCAGCATCATCTATCATTAGGGAATTGCAAATTAATAATGAGATACCATTGCATGCCTATTAGAATGGCAAAAAAAATAAATAAATACAAAACAGTGACAACTCATAGTGCTAGCTAGTGAGGGGAGCAACAGGAACTCTCATACACTGATGGTGGGAATACAAATTTGTACAGCTACTTTGAAAAAAGTTTGGCAGTTTCTTACAAAACTAAACCATATGGTCCAGCAATCACGTTCCTTGGTATTTACCCAAAGGAGTTGAAAACTTACATGCACACAAAAACTTGCACATGAACATAGCAGCTTTATTCATCATTGCCAAAACTTGAAAGCAACCGAGATATCCTATAGGGGATGAATGGATAAATAAACTGGTACATCCAGACCACGGATACTATTCAGCACAAAGAAGAAATGAGCTAGCAAGCCATGAAAAGACATGGAAGAACCTTAAATGAATATTACTAAATGAAAGGGGCCAATCTGGAGAAGGCTACATACTGTATGATTGCAACTACACAGTCTAGAAAAAACGAAACTACACAGATAATAAAAGGATCAGTGGTTGCTAAGGACTGGGGGTGGGGAGGGATAAACAGGCAGAGCACAGGGGATTTTTAGTGAAAATACTCTGTATGATACCATTATAATAGATACATGTCATTTACACAACAAAGGAAACCATCAACAAAACGAAAAGACAGCCTACTAATGGGAGAAGATATTCACCAATGATACATTCAGTAAGGGGTTAATATCCAAAAATTTACATTTTTCTAAACACATAGAATGTACAATACCAAGAGTGAACCCTAAGGTAAATTATGGACTTTGAATGATAATGATGTGTCAATGTAAGTTTATTAATTGTAACAAATGTACCACTTTGGTGGGGGATGTTGATAATGGGGGTGGCTGTGCATGTGTAGAAGCAAAGGATACTGAGAAATCTCTGTACCCTTCCCTCAGTTTTGTGAACCTGAAACTGTTTTTTTGTTGTTGTTAAATTCTATTAAAAAACTATTAATTAGTATTTTTAGAAATATTTGAGAAGAATCTCCATCTAGGTAAGAAATAAAAGAGAAATCAGAGAAGAAAGTAGACTTCTTAAAATTAAGAATATTTAAAAACCAGTAAAAGTGTTAGAGAGGAAAATTGGTAATTTGCCAAGTAAGTAAAAATAAAAGAAATGAGAAGAAATAACAGGTAAGAGAATCAGGAGGTAATTGAAACAACAAAGGTTTATATATTTAAAAATATATATTTGTATACAGATCACTGAGTTGACATAAGGGTAAGAACATTCTGGATTTCCCAAAATGAGGCATAAGTGGGAACACTTGTTGGTAAGGAATCACCAGAGCCTGCTTTCAACTTGAGTATACTAACCAAATCCTGGATAATTTGAATTTGTGGACTCGGTATCATGGCAAAAAATTAAAACCTAGGACCTATCCATAATGGGTAATCCAACGGGAGAGTCCCTGAGTGAAAATGGAATTACAAACTATGAATGTGTAATAAATCTTGCTCTAGGGAAGGGAACCAGAAGGAAACTTATCCAACTTAGTTTAGGCATTAGGTAGAAGTTTAAAAACAAACAAAAAAAGAAAAAAATTAAACCCCATTTGATGATTCTGGGAAGAAATATCAAACTCAAGCAGGTTCTAGGTTGGCTTCAGTCCATATATTTCAAAAAAGTTTAATTTAATTTAAATTGTCCTGAATTGGTAGGCCACCCAAGGAACACTTGAAAGGAAGCTGTTTATAAGAGACTATAAAAAATTTGAACATAAATAAATGTGAAAAAATAGGAAAATATAAACAAAAGGAATATTTATCATTATTCACTAAAATAGACTAAGTCATTATCAAAGTTACAGTGGTTAATTGATATGTAGTAAATATTTCACTTCTAAACTTATCTGGATCTACTGCATGGCTCATAATATTTAAGCAAAAAAAAATTAAAACAGCAAAAAGGATAACTTGACAAAGAAACCAATATTTTAGTAGATTTTAACATAATCATTTCGATAAGTAATAAATCTGACAAAATATTATAAATACATAACATTTAATAAAAATTAAATTGAATTAAAAATACATCTTGGGAAATTATTAAAAATTAGAAATCTTCAAAATATTTCCAAAACTTATAGGTCAAAAATATATTAGAAAATAGTGTTCATAACTGAATGATAACAAAAACACACCAGATCAAAATGTGAAAGTTACAATTAGAGCTGAGAAGTGATAGCCTTGAATGCTTATACTCTAAAACCAGACAAGATGAAAAATAATGAACTAATTATCAAATTTAAGTAGTTACCAAGAAACAGCAAAACAATTAAAAAAGAAAAGACTAAAGCAACAAATGCTGAACAAAGTCAAAAGCTGATTCGTTAAAAAGACTAAAACATTTGACACAACTCTAGTGAGATTCAGCAAGGGAAAAACAGCAAAGAAATCAATAATATTAAGATTTACCTTCAAAGACAAAAACAGAGAAGCTGCACAAACTAAACAGATACTAAGTAAAAATATGCCAAACATTATAACAATAGATCTTTGGTGCTAGCCATCTGTAGCAAACCCGCTTTCTTACTGCTCTACAGTGCATCGGTGGTGCCTTCACCTCTGGTCCACGCATTTATCTAGTATTGCCCATGACTTACTTTCATTCTGTCAGTATTCATCCAGGAAAGTAAATACCACTTCTCTGCTATAGCATTTTCTATAAAAATATAGCATACTATTAATACTATAAAGAATACCACTTACCTTGGTCACTACATCTCGATTCTAAGTATCAACAGCTCACTACAAATTAAGGGAACCATTTAAAAGTGGTAAGAGGGAAATAAAGTACTTCATTGTGTAATGAGGATTATGTTTTGTTTTGTCCTTTCTGCTGTGAACATCTTGAAAAACTGTAAATATTATAAAACAGAAGAACGTTTGGGAAGACCTTACTGATCTCCAAAGAAAAAGAGGATTCGTGGGTAACGTTCTAAGGACGAGGGAAACTCTATGGACATGATCCCAGGTTTCATGCTGAATTTCCCACTGAGACATTTACTACTATTTACTTAATGCAGGTAAGAGTCTGAGAAACATTGATTTCAGACTCCTACGGATTGGTAAACAACAATGGAATTTGGGTCCTGCCCCAAAAAGGGGCTCTAGAAAACATCCAGAAAGGCTACAAACTAGAGACAAAACCCTACTGCAAAAGGAAGCTAACAAATATAAATCTTTAGGGGAAGGCCTCATTATCTAGATCCTAAAATTATTTTCCCATTATTTCCTATGTAATGTGTAGTACTAAAAAAACATAACCAGGTATTAAAAACAACAACAATAACAAACTTTATACTCAACAAGAGAGAAAGAGTAAACAGAAAGATGTATCAAAAGAAAATATCCAGAAGGTAGCGAAAGGAACAAGTGGAAAGCAATGATGGAAAAGAATATATGAGACATGTACATCTGCAACAAAGTCCTGATTGGTCAATTCTGAAACACATGCTAGTAAGACACTAAATCTAAAAGACAAAGAAAAACTCTTCTGGACCTACAGGTGAAAAGACGGTCTCTTAGGAAGGAAAAAAATAATCAAATTTAAATCTGACTTCTCGACAGCAACATATAAAGGAAGAGAAAAGTAACATTTTCAAGAAAGGTAAGAAAATAAAGCGGGAATCAAGGAGTTTATAACTAGACAATGTGTCTTTCAAGCACCAGGCTAAAGGAAAACATTGTTACACATGCCAGACCTCAAAGAATAGTGTCCTCATAAACATTTACTAATCTACCATGCTCATGTAACTAGAGGATAAGCTCCATAAGTTGAAAAAGCTGAAGACTGAAATAACAATGTTATTTGTTCCATCAAATAGATGTAATGGAATTTTAAAAATTGAGAATTGAAATGTAGAAAAAGCACATTGTTTGCCATATAAATACCATGTGTGGTAAGGAATAATATTTAAAGTTTACAAACCAAAGATAGGACTAAGAAAAAAGGATTACAGCATTGTATTAGAATATTAGTTTATAGGTAACTGCTTGGAAAAACTCTAAATCTCTTTAAGTCTGATAAAAGCCTCAGATGAGGAGGCCAGAGAGTGAAATGTCACATGTAAAATATAATATACAGTAAACGTACTATGAAATAATTCAATCAATCTGTGTCTAATTACATCAGTCATATCAGTGATCCCAATAAAAGCAAATAGGCTAGACCCACCAATTAAATGGACATTATTTTTAGAGTGGCTCATAAGGAAAAACCTTAGCCTATGTTGAAATCAAAAGCTGTTAACTTTTAAAAGGTGATTCAGAAAGGCTAAATATCATGGAACAAGAAAAAGTATGGCAGGAGACTGCAAAAAATAACAAAGTAGTGGCTGCAATCTTAATATGTGGCAAGGGAAAATTTAGGTCCAAAACAATCATATTTAAAAAAGAACATATTATAATTCTAAACTCGAATTCACAATGTAGACATAACAGCTACATATGAATACCTATGCACTAAATAACACACCTGCATAAAGCAGAAAGTACATGAGAAACTAAAAAAAAAATAGAACCATACTAAAAAATATGAGTGCCTAACTCAGTACTTTCAATTCGAGTAGATAAAAATCACTAGAGATACAGAAGACCTAAGCACACTAATTATTAAAGTCTATCTAACTCCAGTAATCAAGGATGCACATTTTTCTCAGGTGCATTTGGCACATTCATGAAATTAATTGGGTCACAAAGAAAAGCTCAATATGTATAAATAATACAACCGACATACTTGGTTTGCAATTCAATATGTTAGATATAAATATTTTTTTAAAGACCATTCCATCTGGAAACTTAAAAACTTAATACTGCATTTTAGATTCTATAAGATACAATTAAAGCAGTGATAGAATAGTCACATCCTTAAATATTCATATCAACATAAAAAGATGAAAATACACAAATTAAATACCCCATTCGAAAAGCTAAAAAATGAGATAAAGTAAAAGAGAGCAAAAGGAAGGAAATAAGAGGGATTACAGCAGAAATTAATGCAAATGAAATTAAATGAAAGTCTTTATTTCTGTGAAAAATTAATGAAACAGATATCCTCGGCAAAACCAGCCAAGAAAAAAAGCACAATTCACTGTAAGTCTGAAATAACCATTGAAATAGGAACTCATTTGCAAAACTCTTTGTAAGTAAACTTAAAAACCTCTGTGAAATAAATTATTTACTAGGAAATGTAACTTACCAAAATATATTCCTGTAGAAGAAAAATTACCAATTTCCATGGAAGAAACAGAGGAAGTAATCAAAGAACTGCCCTCTTAAAAAAAAAAAAAAAAAGGAGCGGGTTCAAATCATTTTCCTGGAAATCCTACTACACCCTGAAGCACAGATACTGCTAAGTTTAGTTAAACTCCTGTAGAGCATAGATAAGAAGGAAAACTCCTAAATGCTTTATGTATGTATGTATGTATGTATGTATGTATGTATGTATTGTTTTATTTATTTTTTTATTGTGGTAAGAACACGTAACATGAGATTTATCTTCACAACCTTTTTCTGTGTACAATACAGTATTGTTGACTACAGTTGCTATGTCGCACAGCAGA
>NW_006434901.1:107777-167762 GCF_000325575.1 Pteropus alecto | reverse complement strand
GGCAACTACTATTTTACTCACTGCTTCCATGTGTTTATAACCTTAGATACCTCATATAAATGGAATCATGTAGTATTTATCCTTCTGTGATTGGTTTATTTCCTTTTTTGTAAAAAGAAAAATTAAAATTGCAAGAAATGCTATGTGAAGAGCAATAGGCAGTTTTACCCACTGCTGCCAAAAGTATAGATTGGTACAATGACTTGTCACTCTCGAAACACTTTGGCATGGCATAAGAAAGTTGAACATGAACATATCCCCAAACCAGCAATGCTATTTCTATCTCTATGCTCCAGGATTTTTTTTTTTTTTTAGTAAATATTTTAACTTTTGTGGGCTATATAGTCTCTATCACAACTACCCAGCTCAGCTCTCTTTCATTGTAGCATGAAAGCAGCCATAGAGTATATATAAACAATTAAAAGTAGTGGTATTCCAATAAAATTTCATTTGTAGACACTAAAATGTGACTTTCATACAATTTCCATGTATCACAAAATGTCATTCATCCCTTTTTTTATTTAAAGTAGAAAAATAATTCTTAGCTCTTGGACAGTATTTAAACAGGCAGCAGGCTGGATTTGGCTCATGAGCCATAGTTTGCCAACCCTGCTACTTTCTATTCTGAGTGGTTCAAGGACCAGCCGGAATGAAATCACCTGGGAGTTGATAAAATGCAGAATATCAGTGCCACCCGAGACTTCCTGAATAAGAGTCTGCACTGGCCAACACATTTAATATGAGTTGTATTCATATTTAAATGTATAAAACACTGTTTTATGTAAAATCTTGCACAATTGAACCAGAAAATAACGAACTTGTTCAAGGCATATTTTTAACAACCGAAAACTGATTTTTTAAAATGTATGTTCATTAATAGATGGACCGATCAATCGTGCATGTTCATAAACTGGAATACTATACAGTAATATATGTGTACGCGGATGGATATCATATACACAATAGTGGAAAAAGGAGCAAACCAGAATAATATCTGATATGACTTGACTTATACAAAGTTCACGAAACAATACATTGTTTAAGAATATCTAACAACCTAAATGTCCATCAACAGATGAATAGATAAATAAAATGTGACACATACACATACACACACACAGGGGGATATTATTCATCCTTAAAAAGAAGAAAATTCTGCCATTCCTGACGACATGGATGAAGCTGGAGAACATTATGCTTAGTGAAATACGCCAGATACAGAAAGACAAATACATTATGGTATCACTTATATGTGTAATCTAAAATAGACTCATAGAAGCAGAGAATAGAATTGTAGTTGCTGGGGTGGGAGGTGTGGGAAATGGAGAGATGTTTGTCAAAGGGTACAAAATTTTAGTTACACAGGATGAATAAGTTTTAGGAATCTAATGTACAGCATGGCGACTACAGTTAACAATAAATAATACTGTGCTGTATACTTAAAATTTGCTAAGAGAGTAAATCATAAGTGTTCTCACCACACACACACAAAGAATACGTATATAGAAACATCAAGTTGTACACCTTAAATATATACAATATTTATTTGTCAATTATACCTCAATAAAGCTGAGAAAAAGAATATCTAAACAAGTAAGAAGACTAAAAGAAAAGCAGAAAAATTATAATGTACAAATTAGGTAAATTTCTGCTTCTAGCCATGATGGAGTAATAAAGACCAAAACAATCATTCTACCTTAAACATGTAAAAAAATGGATGTAATATGTGAAACAAAAGCAGAAATTGGACAACTCACGGCACAGGACAGTGATCCCTGAAAGACAGGAAACAAATTAGCTGAGTCCTGTGATTGCCTCTGTTTACTGCCTAGAGTGAGTATCTAGACTGCAGTTCAGGGAGGTACAACTGATACTGAGCCTTACAATCACTGGACCTTGAGAAGAAATACCTCAGAACGAGAGAAACTGGGAAGGTTAGACTTCGCAAGTCAGAGTACTAAAGAAGAAAGAGCTGCACAGAAAAGGGAAGAACTGCGCAGAGAAAGAGCTTGAGAGAACTGCGGAGGGTTCCGCTGCAGTCCCCAGCTGTGGACAGATCAGTGCATGAATGAGAGGAAACTCCCCAAGGCTGAGGAAAGAACCACTGGAAAGAAGCAGACAACCACCACTGACACTTACAGAAGGGCGGCCAGGTAGAATTTGTGTTCCTCAAGAATTAAGAGAAAAAAATCTTGAATACTAAAAAATCTGGAATACTAAGAAGAATATGTTCTCAGTATTTTCGGTTAGATGATTGATTTTATATATATCATAGCCTTATATATAGTCTATTAAAAATTAAATGAATTCATTTTTAGTTGATTATTTTTATTAATGAAGTTTTTGCAGCTGAATTTGATAATTAGAATATTAGAATGCCATTTCGTTAATCTAATGCCAAAGAAATAAGAAAGTCTGTAACTTTTCCTTACAACCCTGTAATTCTTGGCAAATCAGTAGAGAAGGAAGAGAATCTTAAGCTAAAATAGCTCAGGCTGTAATTGTTTCAAATTATTTTTTTCAGTCTCTACCTCATTAATTTTGGGGGGAAAGAGATTCTATAATGAAAACGATTTCTTTTCATCTGCCCCTACACGTCGCCTGTCTCTAATATCTCTTTTAGATTCTGGCGTGGGGAAAGGAGGGTCAGCAGTGGAGGGAAAACAAAACAAAACAAAACAAAAAAAGTGAGAGGACCCATTTCCTTGGTAATGAACGAGGCCTCCAGAATCCTGTGGAGTTGATTGAGGCTATCAGTAAATTGCTTCTAGATACTTTTAGATTAAGAATATTCAATGTCTAGTTTATTCAATGTTAATTTTCTCTTTATAATTTACAACCCTGAAGAGATACCACGCAGGATTGCCATCATTCTATAATAGTGTGTTACCCGAACCTTTGAAAGAGCAAAAACAATTTCTGCTACATTCTTTTTCTTAGCCACTCTTAGTTTATCCTTCATGGTTTGCTTGCTTGAGAATAGTATTTCTTATATTTTTTTTGCCTGAAAAATCAAGGAATACAATAACCAGGTATGGAAAGAAATACCCGTAATAATTCAAATTAACAATTTCACCACTGAATCAGGTTATACCTATGTTTTAAGAATCCACGAAGGGATTTTCTTAAAGAAAAATTCCTATATTTACCTGAAATATTTGATAAATTATATTAAAATAAAACACAACCAGAATAAGAGATTTATTTGTTCTGTACTCCAATATACTTCCCAATATCTACTGTAATCTTTGTCACAACTGAATTAGTAATTAATTTGAGGCAGCAAAGTAGTACAGAAAATCTGATAAAAGTATCTTCAAGAATGAGCGAATGAAAGTCAATGTCTGAAAGAAAAAAGTATATTTTTGCTTATACTCTTAAAAGAACCAACACAAACACAAATTCAGTTACGAAAATCCCCATTGATAAAAATGACCAACTAGAAAAATAAATATTTAATTTTTAAAAAAGACAAAGGATAAAATATATTTTAAAATAAAGAATTGGCACAGTTAACATAACTAATTTATAGAAATATGCAGTATAATATGTTGAAAAGTACCATTGGTACCAATAAATTTGGGACAGACATTTCGAGAAGCGTATTTAAAGTTTTCATAACATACGGCTAAATGTCTATTGTATTTACTAAGTGGTAAAAGGTATTTCAATTGATTTAAGAATAATGTTTTAATTTTTTTCAATGAATTATACACTAAAATAAAAAGTAATCTAGGGTATTGTGAGATCATCATATTTGAATTAAGTTTTAGAAAAATAAACTGCAAAATCAGTTGATAATTGCTTTGCCTAGATTTCGTATATTCATTTAAATTCAGTTATGATTTCTCCATAACATATTTTTTTCTCATTTTCCCCCTTTCTGGGACCTTTCACTATATAGTTTCTAAAAGAAATTAAGTGTCTGATATTTTTTTCCTTCAGATAAAGGCAGTATGTCCTTCGATATTTTCTTCTTAATTAAAAAATGAATTTGCTAACCATGCATATCTTAAAACTTCAGATTTATGCTAAAATTATAATTAAGTATGCAAGGCATGCAGAATATGTTTTTGTTAAGCAAAAAGTAACTTTGTCCTGAAGTAAAATGACTGCTTGTTCAAGAACAAGAAAGAGGAAGTATAAACCAAAACCCGACTGGAAAGGGAAAGTTGTATAAAGTTTGTGGAAAAGGAATTGTTTTTGTCATGGTCAAACCTAGCCAAGATTGTAAAAATTTTTCTGAAATTTCTGAATAATCTTCCTAGAGGGCAAAGATTCTGTACTTTATATTGACTTTATCATGTCCTCGATCAGTTAAGAAAAGAAACAAGAGCTAAGGTTTTATCAAATCATGTTACCTCCTATATTTACTTTTGAACTCTGTTACAGTCACTTTGGTTAACTGGGTAGCCAAATATTTTTTCTCAGTGACCCATGACCCTGTTTAATCACGTGTTCAAAGCGCCTAACAAGTCTGGACATTTTGCATTCTGGAAAACAAATCCTCAATGACATCTCTGTGATCTCAAACCGTTCTGGAGATTTCCCGGATAATCCCTGGAAAATAATAAAGGATCTTTCACTTTGTAAAAAGAGAGGGGCTAGAAATAATTAGGTTTACTTGTATATTATGAGCAGCGTGGGAAGTTATCAAATCAGAAGAGATGCTTAACCTTCACTAGTTGAAATCTGTATGGGGAAAGGGTTCCTAATATAAATATTTCAGAAACTATATGAAGTTCTTAGAGATACATCAATGTCCTTGCTGTCCATGACATATCCTGGTGCTGCTTTGCCTGATATTAGGCAACAATGGTATAGTGTTATTGGTCATTGTTTTGATCACCAGTTATTTCGATCATAAATTTAATTATTTTTAAAAATATATGACACATAACCAACCTAATTTCCTTGTCAGTTGTATTTCTTATTGGAAATAAGTCTCATCAGATATTTAACTATAGCTATTTTAAGTCGTTTGTCATCCACAGATGGTTTTCTGTTTTAATCTAAGTTTCTCTGAAAGTGATTGCAATCAGGTGAAAATGCTTATCTTCAACCAAAAGGACTGATATGAGACCCATGGAAAGGACTATGCCAAGTACTCTGGAGTGCAGCCTTCTGATAGCTTTGCTTAAATAACTCTGAGGCCAAACCCCTGGACTGGGTCAGGATTTGCAGAAGCTGATGACTTCATGAGATTCAAGATCGAGCCAAACAAGAATTAATTGCACAGGATTCAATGAACTTATGAAGGATGATTACGAGTTCTGTTGGAGTAATGATGGATGTTTAATGTCTTATTTTCTGAATATAAGAAACACTTTTTGTTTTTTTTTCTTAAGATAACTATAATTTATAACAATTTAGTAGATTATAATTTTATAAACAGAGATGAAATATTTATTTTTCTCCTGGCCCGATCACTCCAGAATTCAGAAACTCCTATTGAGTATTCCTATTTTCATGGCAAAATAATTGTTTGCATGGGTTTAATAACAATCTGTTCTCCTTGTTAACAGAACATAATTGGAAACATAGGTTATATAACTAAGGCTTTGGCTGGAATATCATGTTTGTGAATGATGCTCATAGAATCAGAAATGATCAGATACTTTCAAAGAACTAAGGTTGACTTTTTGAAGCCAGTGCTGACAAAGCCCTCTCGGTAAAGCCAGCCTGGTACATGGCTTACAGGATCCCCAGATTTCGGATGAGTAAGGAAGGTTACTTTCTGGTAGGCCCAGGAACCTTAAGATGTTTGGGAAACTTAGAGAAGAGAGGAACTTACCCAAATTAATAGACATTGCAGGTGAAATCTGGTGGTGAGTTCTTAGCTTTGTTTACTAGCTTCAAGAGACTTTTAAAAGTCCAATCTAAAATTCCTTATAAAAACTTCCGGCAAAGCAAACATTTAAAGGCCTCTTTAATATATTACCATTCTTGCTATACCTATGTAAATAATCAGGTCAAATCTAATGAGACAGACTTATTTCGTGATCGAGAATAATATTTCTTTGAGATCATCTCTGATGAAAAAGGGCATGACCACCAAACGAAATTTTGTTTGAATTGCAAACTATAGCATATTATTGTGGGTTATCATATTCTGGTCCTGTTCATTTTCCTGGAGCTATTTTTGCACTGTTTTGTAAACTGCACTGTATTAGTACTTACCTGAAAATTGGACCAGATCCTGTCCTCTTGCACATATTGTCAACCCTTAGCAAAATTTCAATTCTTACAGTTTCCTTCAATATCTAATTGCCCAGATCGTTATCGAGACTCCAGGTTGCTTGAAGTTGGCCCTTTCTCTCAAGAGCAGAAGCCCTGAGAGTTAAAGCCTGATGACTTGATATGTATGTGGAAGGACTCATCCCCACAGCTGACCACACGTGTGCTGGATACAGAGGAGATCAGTCCAGTGAGGCACACATCAAACTCAACGAGCGGTGCTGCACAATCAAATATTTCCATCCACCAACCTTGTGGATGGTTTAATGTATTAATGTTTAATATAACATTTTATATTAACATTTCTCTTTTTCATTTTAGGTATCTCTCTTTTTTTAATTAAATGTATTGGAGTGACATTGGTTAATAAAATTATATGGGTTTCGAGTGTACAATTCTATCATGCATCATCTGTATACTGCATTGTGTGTTCACCACCTGAATTTGAACTTCTTTCCATTACCCTCTTTTAAGATGCCTCATACTAAAACAACTGTCTTTTGTTACCACCTCCTAACAGATAGTTCAACTGATTTTGCAAGATCAATGCCCAGAACAGTCGTCACTCCCCTCTTTTACCTATGACAAACAAGGCCAAACACAGACCTTCCAAATTCCCACTTTTCGTCCTGTAAAGCAGCGGTCCCCAACCTTTTCAGCACCAGGGACGGGGGGTACTTGTATGAGAATCTAATGCCTGATGATCTGAGGTGGAGCAGAGGCAGTGATGCTAGCGGTGGGGAGCGGCTGCAAATACAGATGAAGCTTCTCTCACTCTGCCCCCACCACCCTGCTGCTTGCCTCCTGCTGTGTGGCCCAGTTCCTAACAGGCCACAGACCACAGCTGGGGGGATGAGGCGGGGCGGGGACTGGGGACCCCTGCTAGCTGAACTACTACCTCACTGATCAATAAGAACAAAGCTTCTCTCCTCTCCTCCAGCCCCTGAATTCCGGCCCACTCTCAGCCTGGGTCAGCATACAGCCCTGGCTTCATGCCTCCTTTCAGGAAAACAGGTCAGTCTCAGGGTAAAACACTGTCTGATCTTCTATCTGATCAAGCCATGCTTTGTTATCAGTTTTATGCTGGCTTTCTAAGATGCGTTGTTGCATCTTGTTTCATGCCTTTTTTCTTTCACTGTTCGAAGTAATTGTTCTGTTTTTTAGTTTCTGGATTTTGGTTTTGAGATGAACTCCTAGAAACAGAGTTGAATGGTGGTTGCCAGGGGTATGGGGGAGCTGTTGGTCAAAGGGTACAAACTTCCAGTTATAAAATGAATAAGTCCTGAATATCTAAGGCATAGCATAGTGATTATAATCAATAAGGCTGTATTATGCACTTCAAAGTTGCCTAGAGACTAGACTTTAAATGTTCTGCATTTTCAATTTGAATATTCCTTCAAATTTTCAGGTCACAGGAATTTTGTTATATAATTAAAAAAAAATAACTTCTTGTACTTTTTTGTCACATTTTATCTTTCTGGAATTGCTATGAATTTGATGTGTGCCTCACTGGACTGATCTCCTCTGTATCTTCTCCCTGTTGCCCTGGCCTTTTTTAATTTTCTCTCTCCTTTAATTTCTGTTTTGATACTTTTATTTTTTGAATTTTATCAGTTACTAATGATTTTCAGTTTTTGAGCGATTCTGATTTAGATCCAGTCTTATTTTAAGATTTCTGTATACTTCATTGATTAAAAAAAAAATACTTCAGAAAATACAATGTAATTCATTTCCTTCGTTGTTTTAAATTATCTTTGTTCCTTTAATCATCTTCCCCCACCCCCTGCTTTTCTGTTTTGTCTTAGTTTCTATTGGTTATTCTCTTTTGTATTGTCATCTTCCCTTCATGACTAACAGTCCCAGGGGTCTATCTATATTTAATAATGAGACAGTCAAGGGGTTTTGTGTGGGTTTAGAGGACCAGAATGCTATGCTTTAGAATGAGCAATTTGCTCTTGGTCATTATGACAAGGTTCCTAAACACCAGATTGAGCAAGGGCGTTACACTGGGGTGTTGCTTTGGTTCTCTTGAGCCCCTTCTTTCAATTTCAAAGTTTTCTTTAAGATTTCTGAGTAGTTACATGGATTCAGATGACTTTGTGTAAAGTTGAGGTAGGGTAATATTTAAGGATGAATTAAGCACTTTCAAAGTGAAGAATGACTTTTATCTCCAGTAAAATCCTCACTCTGACTAAGATCTTCCACCATACCTGTGGTCTCTAATACCAAAGGATCTCAGGGATTTTGCTAGGTAGGTCATCTTTCTTTTTAGTAGCAAATCCCACTTGAATGTCCCAGCTTTCTGCACCTGTTCTAAGCTGCTGCTTCTCTGGTATTCCATATTTTAGAAATTTTTTGAGTTCTTTTATCCTTTGTTGGAGATTCTCATTTTTTAAATCTTGTTGTATATTGTATCTTTCTCTGCTTCCTTTAATATAATTTTATATGGTGTTTCGAGAAGAATTTAAGTAAATGAGGTAAATTTGACATCTTGCATTTGCTTAATAAGTTTGAAATTTATTTAATTCTATATACACAAGTAACTACTATTCTTGACTATAAAAATGAGTCTCTCATTTTTCACAACAAAGAGCATAAAAAAGTGTAAACAAGAAAAAAGTAGTGGAATTTTTCAACGAACATCTGCTACTAACATTGCAGTGAATATTTTTATGGATTTTCTCTTTTTTTCTGCCTTTCTCTGTTACTTGTTAACATTTTCATGGCCACTATATGCATTTACGTATATAAATATATGTACACATTTCTGTGTTAATGCCTATATATCATTCATTTTCTAAAATATGATGCCATGCATATTTTTCATATAGTTAAATCCTTAAATTATAAACAAAAGAAGATTAAAAATCAGTAATCTAATAGATCACTTCAAGAAGTAAGTAAATAGAAGCAGAGAAGTAACCCCCAAAAAAGAAAGCAAAATAATAAAGATAAGAATATCAATTACAGAGAAAATAAAAAATCAATTGCGTGATTCAATAAAGACAAAATAAAAATCTTTGAAAGAAGTAATAATATAGCTGCTCCTCTGGAAAGATTATGTCAAAAAAAGAAAAACCGTAGCAATGTAAGAGAAAAGAAAACAAAAATACAGAACATAAAAGAGAGAAGAAAACATAAAAAGTGATGTAACTATAGATATAGCAGATATTTTAAAATGTATGAGAGAATATAATGAATAATATGCCAGCAGACAGGTAAACTTAGGGAAAAAATGTTTTAGGAAATACACATTTACCAATTCAATTGCGATTGAAGAGAAAAAGTAGAAAATTTGATCAGTTATAAAAATTGAATACATTTTACCATTAATCCAAAATATATTCCCACCTCCATAATACCTCCAAGTCCTCCTGTCCCAGAGAATCATACAGGCTTGTTTTAAGAGTTAAAAAGTATTATCAGTGCGCAATTTCAATAAGTCAAACATTTTGCTACCTGTAAGGTCATATTTTCCCCTCTGGATTTCCAGCTGCAGTTCTTCTATACACGTACATCAGTTCATGGACTGCATACAAATGAGTTAATTTTTTTCATCAAATGCAAAAGAAAACTCATCATATTTTATTTTGTCTGTTTGACACAATGGGCTTATATATTTACATATATTACTTTATCTGTTATATTTGGGATTCTTTTTCTCATATTCTTATATTTCCTTGCTATGCATTCATGGTATAAGATTTAGGCAATATGCAATGTAAATTTTTAACCTAGCATACTTTATTATTTCTTTTGATCTATAGGAATCTCAGAAAATTTGCAGTTCAACTTGAGTATTCCAAGGATATTACGATGTGCATTTTTCTAGAGTAATTTTACATCTGCTCTTTCATAGTATTTCCCCATATATATAATTCCTTCCCATGTTTCATTAATATATATTTGTCTTTATATTTATAATTTTTATATGTCATCTTTCTTGTTGCAAGCTACCACATACAGCATTTGGGATAAAAGAAGTGTAGAATGAAGCCTGAAACTTAGAAACCCAGACTCTGCAGAAACTTAGAAAGAAAGAAATTTAAAAGTAAGCCTTTATATGTAGAAAACATTTTTGGACTAAATTTTTAACCTACTAATCCCAGAAGCTTAGTATATCACCTTTTCTTTTTATTAACAATTTTTTTTTCAAAATTATTTTATTTTCTTTATCTTCCTAAAAAGACTTTTTATAATCCATTGCTCAACAATTAGTATAAAATGAATACATTCTTCTGGGATTTTTATCTCAATTTTAAAAATATAAGTATCAAAAATTCTGCGTAGACATTATATATGTGTGTGTGTTTCTGCCCATGTGCATTATTATATGAGCTATTTCCATATAACAGAGATAGCATTTTTATAGTCTTATGACATTATGGTTTAGGTTTTTGGCTCTAAATTTCCCTCATTTTGCACTATTAAATTTGAGTATGTGATTCAATGAAATCATCCCAAGTACTTGATACTTCCTTATTTTTAAATAAAAATGCTTGTGCAAATTACTTACTACATACAATAGAGTGCTGAGAAAAATCTAAAAGTTTTGCTATTCCTTTTCTTGATTTATGTAGTGTTGTTCTTTTTAACATTTCAAATTATTTCAATGATGTTTCTGGCAGAGTATTTTACTAAATAACACGTGATTCACAGTGATGGAATAGATGCTCCAAGCATGACTATATTCTCTGATGTTTTTGTTGATTAAGGATGTTTGACAAACTATGTCTCAGCTATGGTGCAACCCACAGGCATTTCTGTCGCGAGAAGCAAATGACAGCATCTCTAACAGTAACGAGCAACACGGTGCCTATGTTTCTCGACAGTAGAGTTTTTATCACTAACACTCAGAGGTCATGGAAAATGACATCCCAATTCAGCATGTACAAACTCTCAGCTTTCCCAGGGAAGAATCCACAGTAAATAGGCCAATATATGAAGTACAATGGAATAACATAAAAACTGCTATTGGGCTCTGGAAAATTATATGTTATCTCCAGCTGTTAATTGTGGGTTTGGTGCTTTTTGTTTTAATTCCAGAGATGTGCAGAAGTAGAACCCTTTATTAAGCTCATCCAGTATCAATCTATGAACATCCCAATTATACGTTGTTTGTTGGTAGGAAGTCAGGTTGAGCTAAGTAAGGAACGTTCACCAGTAATGTGTCACTAGATATAAAAAGAGATGCATGCCAAAAGCATGATCCCCCTGTGCTGCATGGATTATTATTCTTAGTTTATTTCTTCACTAAATAAACAACTGCCTTAATTATGTCCTAAATATGAATAAACTTTTGATATATACATTTTGAGTCTAAGCCAACTACTATTTTGTGATTTGAAAACTCCTTCCACTATTTAATTCCTAAGATATAAAAAATAATTCTAGTTTGCTTATTTTGATGCCTCAAAGAACATTTTAATTTAAAGCATTTTAATTTCCATTGGCTATCTAGGATCTAGCTCACTAAGAAGCCAAATGAGTAACTTCAACTTCTGCTTCCAAAATATGTAAAAAATATTTTTCGGAGTCACGTTTTCCCTCTCATATGCTGTCTTTGTCATCTGCTGAAACATTAGCCTTTTGAATGTGAAAACCTGTTATAGTTTAAAATGTAAACATTATTAGCTATGGAATTGTTTTGTCCAGTAAAACGAAATAAAACACAATGGTAATATGTCAATGTGTTTATAGATTTAAAAGATCAATGAAAATACTTGCCAGAGAAGTAAAATGAATACAGTATGACTCACTGAATAGATTAACTCAACAAAGTCTTTCCAAATTGTTTCCATGAATTTTGTAGAGAGATTAAATGTCAAAAGAAAATTATCTAAAAAACAAAGTAGAGTCTACGAAGAGGTAGTTCATCAAGTTGATATAGCATCATAAGCTCTATCTATTGTTATACTATAACTGCTTGCTCCTGTTTATTACACATTTATTGAGTGCTATATATTTCATTTATGTTTAGGGGACTATTTGTAAGCCTTAACAGTTTAATATTTTATATTTCTCAATTACTGGAGAAATGTCCATTATTTTACTGATATTAGTAAAAATGATAGGATTTGAATTTTTAATATATATAAGATGATTTCTCATCCAAGCTTACTGTGAAAAAAGTTTCATGTATATGTGCATGGTTTTGCAATTTGATTATAAAAGGGAATTTAGTCAAGGTGGGGGGGGGTAATATAAATGGGATATACGCTCGAAGTGTAATGAAACAGACTAGATTATACTAATACAAGCTGAAGCCAAAACTTAGTTTATCACATGCATATTTTTCTATTGGGAAATTGTGCAAGATGAGATCTTACAAACGTTATCTTATAAGAAGAATAAATCCTCAAGAGTGAATATAGCTTATAGGCCTTCAAAAGTAGCAAATTAAATTGTCTTTTCTGAGACCTGTAACTGTATTTCCTATGCACTGTTTTTTAAGCCAGATTTTAATCACAATCTTCAGATTTCTTACCTGGTACTGCCTGCATTTGATTTGCAGTTTGGCTGCTCCCAAAACAAGCTTTCTCTAGTCTGTTAAATGACGATAATGAGTCTTCTCATTTTCACCATTCTTCATCTTTTGTCTGTGAAAACAAAAATAGAACATTTGACCAGATTCTGGATGGAAGTTAATTCTTATAATTTCTGAGATTTTCACGATCTCTGGGTATTTTCTGAATAAAAGGGCCAGAGTTCAAGCCACAAAAGCATTCACATAGGACCTTATAACATAACATTAAAAAAAAAAAAAAACTATTAAAATATGTGATGAAGTTTAGTCTGAAACAAGATGAAATGTCAAGGATTAATTACTCTGTGCAGATATGACAAAATGCCAAATGGATATGAAACTATATTTACTTTTTACTGTAGCAGAAGACAGAAAGAAGAATGATATTTTCAGATATCGATCAGTTAGATTTTGCAACAATATAACCAAAAATTTTCCCTAATAATCTGAACTTTTAGAAAGGAGATGAGCTCTATAATAAGTTTGAAGCTACTAGAATTGTTTTACTTTAAATTATATAGCCCACCACCATGGGTATTACTATACATGTGACTTCTGTTTGGAAGTAGAACATGAACCCCTCCTATAATTAGGATTATGTGATGACATTCATTCATACATTCATTCATGGAACAAACATTTCTTAAGCATTTCAGATGGGCCAGATGCTGTGATAGGTCTCAAGAAGACAGTAGTGGATAGGACATAGTTCCTGCTTTTCAAATGCATAGGTCTGGGGAGAGAGATAAGCAAAGAGAGAACCACAGAAGAGAGTGAGAACCATGGTTCAGCTAAGTACTAAATAGTTGGAAAGCACATGAGAAATCTTCTGATCCTGTTTGAGTGGATCAGGGACAGTTTCCTGGAAGAGGTTTTGAAGGTACAAGTTAAGAGCCAAAAAGAAAAAGAAGCTGGAGAGAAAATATACCAGTTAGAGCAAGGGAGCAGCATGAATAAAAGTTCTGCAATGTAGATTGCGCAATCCATTTGGGAAAATGCGAAAAGCAAAACAAAACAAAAAAAAAACAACATTGATCATGGATTGAATGTGAGCCAAGCTGTAAAAACAAACAAACAAACAAACAAACAAACAAACAAACAAAAAACCCACAGATAACTGGGGTTATCTCTTGGTGGAGCTGTTAGTAAAATTCCATATGACTTAAGGTTTGGCTAATACTAGAGAAAAATAATTTAAATATTTCATAGCAAGTAATAATTTCTAACAGCAGGGGGCGCTGTATATTAGCAATTTTGCAATATATAAACATCTAAGTGGTACTAAGTGATTTCTTTTTTATTTACAATTTTTATATAAAATTTCAATGTGAGCAATCACTGTGTGAGTTTAGTGGTAGACCTGAATTTCACACACATTTTTGCTGTTCACAATTAGTGCTGTTGGGAAGAGGGAAATTTCCCCTTATCCCTCTTGGTTCATTTGGCTGGTCTAATAATTAAATTAACACAAGACAGATTAAAAAGAGAAAAAAAAATTTATTTTGTATGTACTTAGGTCTCAAAGATATGGGACTTAAGAAGTGACCAAAGCAGGCTATTTACATATCTTTTAGCCAAAAAAATAAAAATAAAAGAAAAAGAAAAGAAAAGAAAAGAAAAGAAAGAAAGCTCTGAGGGCCTGTGGGAGGAGCCTTCCAGTGAGAGGACAGAGATGACATCCATCACAAGGTAAGCTCGCCCTCCTTTCCTTATGATAGAAATGGGGCTTTATTACTATTCAGTATAATTAAGCTAAGAAAATGTTTCAGGTTTTGGCAGAGAAAGAAAGAAAGAAAAAAAGAGAAAGAAAGAAAAAGAATAAATTTGTGAAAGACTGACAAGATAAGTAGGGTACGAATGAGGAGGTTGAGACTTAGACAAGCTATATAAAGTTATATAAATTGCCCAAATTCATACAGTTAACAATGACCAAAGGTGGGATTCACACCTCCTATCCTTTTGCTTGCAAAAACTGTGGCTTTCCAATATGTCAAACTTGTAGGAATAACACGTGGGTATCTGCCCAGATCACCTTTCTGGTTTTACTCATTCATCCCATCTGCTCCAAGGACCCCTAATTCCAGATTAACGTTCTCCTTGCTGGGATGTCTGGCACACAGTTTAGTTGAACCAGGACATAACTTCTCTTAAAGTTAAGGGAAAAAAGGGCAGGCTCTTACTTTCCCAGATCTGTGTTGTGAAAAGTCAGACAAAGCGTAACCCTGGGTAGACAATTTGTAGAAGTAGTAAGAAAGCAAACTTCAAAGTGACGAGTCCCAAGATAGAGGATTCTGAGTCACTGGATCAGAAGAGACCTCCAGAAAAAAACCGTGTGGCATCCAGAGTTTTCCACTAGAATGAAAATGCTCTAACAGAATCTAAGGGCAGCCAGGTGAGGTGGTTTTGTCTTCAGGTATCCATTCTTGTTTTGTTGAGTCTATCATCTCAGGAGGCTTTAGTACTGCCAGATTCTCTGAAATATGTACATATACATCCTATGGTCAAAAAATAAGTTTGGGAAATTTTCCCCTACTCCCCTTTTGGAGAGTCACAGAAAGTCAAATTATATATTATAAACAAAGCATTTCCTAAACATTTTTGATTATTAAATTATTTTTTGTTTCTAGAAATGCCTATTAACCTACAGAAACACTTTTGTGAGTAATATACACTGGGATATTCTATATTAGAACAATGACTTCTAGTTTTTTTCCACCAACTAGTGCCGTCCTATTATTTTGCCCACTTAAACCTCATGTTTTGAAAATGATTTTCACTAGTGTCTTTAGAAAATTTATTCAAAGACTACTGTTAAAGTTCTTTTAAAATATTGACAGGGGCAAATACTTCAGACTTATATTACTCTTTATAGAGTTCCCTTGAGTTACAATATTGAAATTGGGAATCATCATTCTAAGAAGAAATTGCTTGTTAAGGTGATTCTGTTCATTACTGTCATATTTAGTTCTTTCATGGTTAGAAAATCATTGCCATATCCTTGGCACGTTTTGCTAAGCCCATAGAGGCGTGGAAAGTCTGCAACTTTTGCTTTGACTAATTCCCCAGGTATGTTCCTGTTCTGAGGAAATGTATCAATGTGGAAATGATGGGTTTCATTTTAATCTTCATCAAGTAATTCATATGTTAGGCTCTTCGTCCTTCCTGCTAGCCTGGTCTGAGCCTAGGGGCTTGGCCAACATCTGGCACAAGTGAATCACACACAGATGATGAAGAGGAATTTTCACTGTATCCATTATTCAAAGTTTATAGGAAAACCTACTTCTTGCATTTGAAAGTTTTTACTGAGTTCTACATTTCTCTGTATTCCAGTTTTGAAAATAAGAATGACATTTCCAAATACGAAATATGGAGGAGTAGGACTTTGCCACTCCAAAATACGTGTATTTATCATGAGGATTATTTTAGGCTGATTAATTTTAAGAAACAAAAGGCTCACAAAGCTGTTTTTTTTACCATCCCCTCTCCCTTTTACCGATTAAAAGAATTAAGACAGAGGGTCTGTTCCAGGAAGACGGCTATCACCAGACATAACTATAAAGAATAGGGGCTAGATGTGGCGAGCTGAGGGCAGCTGGCAAGGTTTGCTTGTTCACTGTCTTCTCCGTGTCCCATTGCCTCTGTGTAGCATGGCAACCATTTTTTTTTTTTTACCAAACATGTGCTCTTCCCATCTTCCTGTGAATTGCCTTCCTCTCCTCTGAAGTACCAGACTCCTATCCTCTTCTTAGTTCTTAATAGTACATAAGTCTCAATTGCCTGATTGTCTTTGGGCCTCATTTTCTTATGGAGCCCCTGCACATATGGAAGTAAACTTGTTTTTCTCTGTTACTCTGTCTCGTGTCAATTGAATTCTTAAACCAGCCAGAAGAATCTAGAAGGATGGAGAAATTTTTCCTCCCTGACAAAAAATAGTTAATAGGTATTTAATATCATACTTTGATACATATCCAAATGGTATGATCAAATTCTGTTTTCAAACTTTTATTTATCATTATGCAACTTTCTAATAAATTGTTTAAACTCACCATAATGCATTTTTAAAATTATCTGAACTTACAAGTAGCACACAACTAGAAAAAAATCACATTCATTTCCCCCTCTTCACTGGTATTAGATATTGATTTATTGCCATTCGCATTAGTGTCAACAAGTCATCATCTGATAAGATAAAATTTTCTATACTTGAATTCGGAGTTGTTCGATTTGCCTTATTTATTTTAAAGATTCATTATGCCTTGGTTATAAGAAATGAAACTCCTATTACGGAAAAATTGTCATGCTGCCCATCACTGTGCACCATTAGGGGCCCTTCTGTTGGTTTGCTCTTGGTTTCTACCTGCCTCTGTTTGTAGGCTTATGACTGAAGAGATATAGTATTTGCTCTTGTCAATTGCTGATGAAGGGAAGCAGAACTGGTCATCCCAAAATATGCCTCTTTGTCATAAGGGTTATGTTAGGCTCATTATTTTTTTAAAACAGCAGACATTGGAAAAATTCTAAAAACTGCTAAAAACTGTCTCTTTTGTAAGAGACATTTACATTTGTTCAGAAAAAGAAACAGGCCCAAGGTGGAGTCCCATATGGCTTAGGACCACAAATCAAGACTTAATTGCAGTTTCAGTCCCTCTCACAAAGGTGACCTTAAACCAATCAGTCTGGAACTTCCTGACCAACACTGGGGAGATCATCTGCTGCCCTTCCCCTATAGAAAGGTGCCCTTGACTGAAACGATCTTTTTTTCTTTTGCTAATAACTTTCTTATCCTGCCCAGTCTCTTGTCTATAAAAACCCTCCATTTTTTATTTCTTGGAGCGCCTCTCTATTTACTAGATGGGATACCGCCCCATTCGTGATGGTACAATAAAGCCAATTAGATCTTTCAATTGCCTTAGTTGAATTTTTGTTCCTTAGCACACTTATAAAGGAAATCTCCATTTGTAAGTGTGTCTCCTTCTCTGTACCAGGAAGAGGAGTTTCTAAATCTGTAGAAACTGTTAACATTGGAGAAGGCAGGACTTAAATCTGCATAAAAATCGACCCCTTGTTTATTATATTTTTCCTGGTCACCTCCCACTACTGGCTCCCCCCACTCCATCATCTTCTTTTGTCTTTAGCTGGAGACGGTATTTAAGGTAGTGGCTTGGGCCATTTTGTGGAGTTACTCGGTTTTCCTGGGTCTCTCTCATGTATATAGGAGGTATACGTGTTATTAATCTTCTGTTTGTTTTTCTTCTGTTAATCTGTCTTTTTATTACGACGGTGTCTCAGTCAAGATCTTGGAAGGGTAGAGGAAAAATTATTTTTTCTCCCTAACAATATCTAATGAATATGAAATACCTTACTAATGTTTAGTAAGACTGAGTTAAAAAGGCATGTCCAGAAGTTCACAAGCCATTCAAATGCAGGTAGAAAGCACTTGAAAATGAATCATCACATGCAATATATACTATCTCCGCCTAGGAGACAAAAAGGGGGAAATGCAAATGGTGACAAAGAACAAGACTGATTTGTAAATTTAGGCTTATAATACCCATAACGATATAAATCCTAATTCTTTGTATTATAATATTCATAGAGCTATATTTTCATTTAAAATATCTATCTGTATTTAAAATTATTTAAGTATATAAATATGTACTTAAACAGAACAATAGTGCTAGGTTGTTTGTTAAATTTTCTTAGCATGACCGAGACTTCCTAGTTCTGTAAGAAAATAAAAGTACGGACTCCGAGAAGAAAGATTCATTTGATGCAAACTCTGCGATGAAATTTTTCTGCTGAGATAGACTCCCCATGGTCAACCAAGGGCCCAGATTTTATAAATAATAAGAACCTAGTGGCTACCAAGGGCTTCTCACGGACTCTGTATGCTGGGAAAAACCTCAGACTGAACTCTCTCGGCTTCCTGCAGAATGCCCGGCTTGTTTACACCATCTGAGTCAACTCTGCAGAGAAATTCTGATTTTGTTTTTCTATCAAAGGACTGAGACCTGCCCTGTCCAATCAGAACTGCACAATTTGTATACCTTATTTACATAAAATGGACCTAATTGAGAACTTGGGCGGGAAATTTTACTATAAAATATGGCCTTCCTTTGTCTTGGTGGAACACAATTTAGGTTGCCACCTGAATCTATGTCTCCCAGGCTGCAGCTTGTTAGTGCTCAAATAATGCTTTTTATTCTTTATTACAGTCTAAAATTAATTTCGGTTTACAAAAGTCTCCAAATGACAGCAACACTTCCCTTCGAAACACTTCAAAAGTTATTAAGAGAATAACTTTTGTTCTCTTAATAACTGTAATACCTACTCGGTGTATTGGTCAATTTTTTCAAAGCTACATAATAAATGTGAGAGGTGGCTGTGTAATACGTAAGCATCTCAAGATATTCTTTTTACAGACGATTAAATATTTCTTTGTAGTTTTGCAACTAATCTAATTTGCTTACTCTGCTACCTATATATTCTCCTCTATTCCAAGATGAAACAAAAGAAACATATCGAAGCTTTAAATGTATGACTCATGCTCTATTATGTTAACTATAAGTCAAACATTTTTGCGATAGGCCATCTTGACTAAACTGCTGAGACTTCTCACCGTGAGATGCAAATTAATTTGTTACTGTAAAATTGGGTTGACATCATTTTTAAGGGCTACTTGAACGTATTAGGGAATGTGAAATTAAAGTAGAACATTAGAACAGAGTCTCTGAAAAAAACATGCTTGAGTTTGATAAATGAAACATGTTTTCCTTTTTTCTTCACAAGAAAAACAAAATATAAGGTTTAATGCAATTCACCGACACCCCTGAATTGAGTTTTAAGCCTAGCATCTGTTTCTTGGATGACTGTGGGCTTACCACCCAGGGTGTTGAGAAACTCACATGAACTGACTAGCTTCTCTTTGTTCTGATCTCTATTTATCTCCTCAGGCCCAATTCTCTCCTCCTTCTGCAAAAAAGACTGAAATTAAGTAATGCTGCATGCACTCTCTAATTTTAGTCCTAGCATTCTTCTTAGGATGGTTGGGTGGAGAGACTATATTGTGACAAATATTTCAACCTCTTCTTCAATCTAAGGATAATAATTTCAGTGTCATTTATAATAGATATGGGAGGTTTAAAAATGTCTCCCTCTTAGCAGCTGTAAAATTGTTATCATAAAATAACATGATTTTAGCCATTTTATTTCATTGCTTTAGAATCAGGAGGAGGAGTTATTTTGATTAGAAAAAAAAGAAAAAGAAAAAGATTCTGTGAACTTCTATTCATCTGGAAATAAAATCTAAGGTTAAGGCTATAGTTGTTAAGAGACAATTTTATATTATTACTTATGTTTCTGATTTATGTACTTATTATGCTTGATGCTCAAAGATTTTTTTGATGAGTGAAATTATAAAATACTTTAGTGATTTTACATATTAAATCTCAATTCCAAAATTCTCCATGTGTTGGGATTTATATTTATAATTCGTGCAGTAGGATAGCATTATTTTTTAAGCCCCTTTCTGCTAAACTTCTGACTTTTAGGTAGCTATAAAACCATTTATGAGGTGACGATGATGGCTTGTTTCAGTTTGGCCCAGTCACAGATTCCTTATTATTCTTACAACACATACTCCACATAGTAATGATAGAATATAAAATCATTCGAATTGACTGAAGGAACTATGAAAATGTAAATACACAGAAATAATCAAAGAGATTGGAAGAGACCTGGAGGAAGCACTGACCGTGGTCACATATTGATCTAAATAGTCTAATCTGTTCCCAGGTTTCAGTTCAGTCATTCCACAAATACAATATTTATAGTATTACAAGCTAAGTGCTTGTGATTCACTGATAATAATGGTAGAAACCTTCCCAAAGACCTCAGAGTCCACAAAATAGCACAGACAATTAAACCCAAAATTCTAGCATGATGTGAGCTGTGCCTGTGGTCACAGATAATAAGGAAATATGGTGGAGGAAAAGTGCCTTATGTAGATTGAGGAAGTGGTCAAAGTGTTTCCGGAGGAAGGATCGTTGATGTTGTGATATGGAAGATGAGTGAGTAATAGGTGAAAAAGAGGAGAGAAGGTGCTCCAGAGAGAGGATACATACAGCATGGTCCACTGCTCAAGCTGAAGGAAATTCTGTGGGCAGGGATCTGTTTTGGAGGTGCTAAGAGAAAGAGGCAGAATTGGCTATCTGTATGAATGGGGGACAGCTTAACTGAGCCAAGTTTTGAAGGGAAACTTGGCTGGGTGGCCAGAAGGCATTCTGTAGAAGTCCTTTGCCATCGCTGTGGCTTTTTGCTACTTTACTGGAGCATTTACCTTATATTCTTTTGTGAAGTGCTCCTGCTTCTGGAAAAAAAAACATTCATATACTCCAAACAAATCTCTCAGTCAGTCTTTTACCGGTCCACCCTCCTCCTAGTTTCTATCTCCCTGTCTAAAGAGCCTTCTGCTTGGTCAGACTCATTTCTTTCATTTGCAGCTGAAAACGAGAATTCTCTTTGTCTTTTCCCTTGGCAGCCCAAATTAGACTGAAATTTAACTCATAAACCACTTGCCACTGCAAGAAATTTGGGCAGCTTTTAGCATCGATTCAAATTTGTACGGATTTATTCCCAACTATAATTGTTGACTTCTCCTCTAAATAAACTTGTGTTTACTCTGATGTTTGCTCAATTGTATGTGAAGGCCTTTGTATAGAGGAAAGGCTAAACATGGAAGACAACTTTGTTTTACCAGTGTCTCCAGAAATTCAAAGAGTAAGACTTTTCAGTTTTCCCAAGGGAGATTTTTAGATACAAAATGTAAAAATAAGAATTATTCAACAGAAAATATTTTTTCCTATGTGCTAAGATGTTTGAATGACAAAAAAGAGAAACTCAATGTATATCAACAATTACCTGAGAGATAAATTACATATTTTTAGACAAAACATTTATTTTACAGCTTAAAATTAGCTTCTCCTTTTTATTCTCAGAAAGTTCTTGCCTGAAAAAAATAATCCATTAAAAATGAATAAGGTAAATAAAAATATAGTTGGCACTTAAACATAAGCAAAGAAACAAAACATTTATATTGCAAACCTAATAGTAACGCTGCTGAAAGAGAGCCATCTGTTCAACTTGAAAACTTCACTTTCAAATCGTTACTAAGTATAGCTAACGATAGTCTTGGATACCCCACTATCCAAAATTGGTTCTCCTTTAAGAATATTCATGAATTATTTTTATCGTTAAGGTATTTCTCTGAAGTTTTATAGGTTTCCTGGTTTGGTTTTTATTTCTTTGATTTTTTTTTTCAAAATCACTCATTACAAATTTCTTATGTTATAAAAATATTTCCTATCTTTAAAGGCCAGGTCTCTATGTCTGTGTTGTGGCTCATGCAGAATACAAATTACTTTGATCTCTTTACTTTTAGATATTTCTACCTTAAATTACTAAATGGAGAGAGCAGGGGATTCTTCAATATGGTACACGACGGAACTCTGTAGAGAATAAACACAGTTCTGAAACAGCAACAGTCTCAGGGAAACAAGATTAAAGAGAAATGATATATAAATGCATGGCACTGTGCAGTGCATCAATACATTACTTCTGTTAACCCACATAGGATGACATAGAGCAAGCAGTGGAGCTTACACTAGAACGTATTCAAGAGAAGAGAGATTTTTGTCTTTCGTACACTGAAGTATCAGAAGTACCTAGGAAAATATTTAGCTTATAGTAGATGTTCATTAAATATATGTTGAATGAATGAACGAGAGGGAGAGAAGAGATAGAATATAATGTTTATCAAATGTAGGCATTGTGATGAGCACTTCATAATATGACACCTTATTGAATCCTTATACAATCTTATGGAAGAAAACATGAATATTACATTCTTTTCTTTTTAACAGAAAACATGAGTTCTGAATGGTGAGTTTAATTATCCAAGGTTTCACAGCTGGTAACCAGCAGTTCTGGCCATCAAGATCTATCTAATAGGCTTTCCAAATAATACACTAGCAACAGTATCAGACTACTTAGAAATTGCACTGGACAAAGTAACAGTTGAGTAGTGCAGTTGTCCATCAGTGACCCCACCATGAAGAACCCATGATTGAAGGAGCAATGGAGATTAATTATTGCAAATGGGAGACACCACAGATCTAATCAACTGTCAAGATTCATTGCTGAGAGCCACCAGTAAAATATGGCATTGAGATTCTCTATTGACAGGTACAATGTTTAAAGAAAACTTTGCATTGCCATGTTAGGGAAACTGTTATTACTGGATGGTCCTTGTATTAGTTTTCTATTGCTGCTATAGCATATTACTCAAAAACATAGTGGCTTAATACGACACAAATTTAATACAGTTCTTTAGGCCAGAAGTCCAATACGGGTCTCAATGGATTAAAAGTAAGGTAATAGCATGGCTATATTACTTTCTGGAGGCTCTAAAGGAAAATCTGTCTCCTTGCTCATTCAGATGTCGACAGAATTCAGTTCCATGAGGAGGTCTCCACGTCTTGCTGGTTGTCAGCTGAGGGTTGCCCTTGACTTCTAGAGGCTTGGTATGGTCCTTGTCTTTTCCCACATCTCAGAGCTGGCAGTGGGGCCTTGAGTCCTCCTGCTGCCATCTCTCCAATCTCCTCTTTTGCCTGTTTCTTATACTTTTTAAGGATTTATGTCATTAAATTTGGCCTATCCAGGATAATCTCTGCATCTCAAGGTACTTAACCTTATCATATCTGCAAAGTTCCTTTTATTACGTAAAGTAACATAGTCAGGTTTTCAGGATTAGGGCATCTGCATCTTTAGGAGGCTATTATTCTGGCAAACACAGGACCATACTGACATGCAGTTCTCTCATCATTTGGTGGCATAGAGATTGTTGGTCTTTTAATATAGTTTATAATCAGAGATAAAATAATTCCTTACCAAGGAACTTAGATGGCTTTACAGTGATCTTAAATTCTAACTAGTAAGTTCTAATTTTAATTGAATATATTTGACATGTAACATCATACAAATTTAAGGTCTACGACATGTTAATTTGATTCATTCATATATTGTAATATGATTGCCATTGTAGTGGTAATTAGCACCGCCATCACGTTACATGATCGATTGTCATTTCTTTTTAAAATATAACCCAACATTCAGAATTTAGTAGTAGGACTGCTTTGCATTACACTTATTACCTAGTAAGTCTTTTTTCTCCTTCTATGAATGTAGTCCCATCCTTTATCTACGTCTAAAACCTGTTTTCTCGTTGACTTTATATTAGAATCAGGGTCTGTAACATTTTCTTTTTGTATGGACCTCGAAAGTGGTTTCTTAGCAGTCTCTGAGTAATGGCCAGGGTTTGACATATGTGAAATAGAGCTGGACCCGTTCTCATAACCACATATCCCAAACTAGTTAACTACCATTCATATATCAGTTTGAGGTGTTTTTTTGGGGGGAGGGAGGAGGCGGGTGCGGGAGAGTGTGGCAGGGAATTAGACGGAAAATGAGAAAAAAAATGAAAGATATACTTCAGAATGTATTACATCTGCTCTAAACACAGGGTTATATAATAAAAAAATCTAAGAAAATAAATCCGGTTTCACTTCCTAACCAAATACTTGTAACAGGATGTGTAGAAGAGAAAGCCAAAAATTCCTTAACAATATTTTTTGTAAGAAAAATTTCACAGGAATAGAGAATGTTATGACATTTCCCCCAATTCAAGTGTTAGGGTCCCCAAGAGACCCACTCTGGATTCTTACTGAATTGCAGTAAGAATCCAGAGTGGGTTCTTACTGCAATTCAGATTCCTCGTGTAACACTGATAGAGCAAAGCACTAATAAGATCTTGGACAAAGCTGACATTTCCTCAAGTACCTGGGAGATTACACAAAGATGCTTGCAAAAGTGTGAGGGCAAGAGGCAGAGCAATGCTTCCTGTGATGAAACTACTATTAGGCAAATGATTCCCATACCTTGGTGGAGTAAGACTATGAGTTTTTCTGATGAACAATTGAATCTATTATTGAAGTTAATGCTAAGTTGTGCTGTGGCTTAACAGAATGACAATTTATTTTTCATTTACGCAGAGTCTTTCATGGATCAGGTAGCCAGATAGCTCTCCTCCATCTTGAAGCCATGCCACCTGAACACATGGCTTTCTAGGTTGAATCTAGGGTAAGAATGGGATGATGCACAATACCATTCCCTACCATGAACAACATTCTCTTTTGTGACCTTTATAGCTCCATTCATTCATTACTTAAAGAAAGGATGTGACTACTTCTAAGTGAGATAAAAAGAGTGATACTTTTCTAGAAGCAATATTAACACCTAAACATGGAAAGCTAGGTTAAAATTTAAGAGCTCAATAGATAAATTGAAGATACAGTTAAGTTTCTTGGTAAGAAATGTTATCCTCTTTCTGTCAGATCCTTCATCCAGCAGGTAAGGTCTACTCAAGGTGATTCAAGCGGGCCTCTTTATCAAGCAGTGCAAGTAGAATCAGTTAGTACTCAACACATATTTCTTGAGTTTCTTAACTTTTCCTAATTTCCCTTAACATTAGTTTGGAGCCTTGTGACTTGCTCTGGTGAATGAACAGTGAGTAGACATGACGTGTACCACTTCTGGAATGAGGTAGGTGACTGTCAGTGTGTGTGTGTGTGTGCGTGTGTAATATAATGTGGTTTTCAAATACAGTGTTTGTCTACTTTCACTCCCTTTGCATATAATATTTAATATACGAATAATCTGAATCCCAGATGTGACTAGTTGTGACTCTAAGTATGTCATTTAAACTTCCAAATTGTCAGTTTTCTCACCTATATAATTAGAGATTATAATATGTCTACTGGCCTCCAGTTCACGATGGTAAACTGAGAACATTTATGGCCTTCTTCTCAAAGTACCAATGAAATTAGAGAAAATATATGAAATTTATGTTGTAGGTCGGAAAAAGAAAAAAGAATGCTATTAGGAAAGTGTTTTTAGGAATTTATGGAAAACAGAAAGCATTTCAGAATAGAGTGTTATGGAAAGGATAGCGAAAACTCAGCTGAAGATGTAAGATCTTCCCGAGACTTTTGAAGACTCTTCAGAGTATATTGCTATGTATAAGAATAAATGTCACTGAAAAACTTAGTAGCTTAAAAGAACAACTGTTTTGTTGTTGTCATTGTCAGCGTTGTCGGGGTTTTGTTTTGTTTTGGTGATTCTATGAGATGACTGTCTCAGTTGGGTACTTTGCCTGCTTCATGTGATTCCACTTTCAGTTGCAAACATCTGGAGGTTCAACTGGGCTGGAATTTCCAAGATGCCTCGTTCGTATGTCTGGCACATTGATGCGGACAGCCGAAGAGCTTAGCTCAGGATGCTGGGATGATTGGGTCTCTATGTCTACATAATCTCAGGGCCTCTCTCTCATTGTGGCCTCTCCATGTGGTCTCTATACAACATCTCCTCAGTAGGACAGTCAAATTCCTTACACTGCAGCTCAGTACTCCCAGGAGCACAAATGCATAAAGTTGTCAGGCCTTCTTAAAGCTTAGACTTGGAACTGGTACATCCCTTCACTACATTCCGTAGGATTAAGCGAGTCACAAGAGTCGGCCCAGTTTCATCATGGAAGGAGAATTAGGTTGTGAACAGCAAGGTAAACTGGAGGCTGTCTTGATATTACCTATCATAGTTACTCATTGGAGCCATTCATTAGTATACAAAATTTGTTGGGATACAATAATAGGATTTGTGAAAACAAAGGAATAAGGATGACTCCCCGTTTCTGACTGGTAATACTGAGAGGACAGAGCTGTTATTACTTACTGTGATGGGGAAGACTGAAGCAGGTTGGATGAGGGAGACAGGAAAATCTTATTGAGATGCCGAGTTTGTGAATTTTGGGGCAGAGGAAGGAGGGATGGTGCTCTCATGGAGATTGCTGGTCCCTGGGGCCTGTCTTTCTTTTTGCCATCACACTGTGAGGGTGAACGAGAGGGAGATAGTGCTACCAGGAGCCCTCAGAACATTGGGTGAAAGAGGCTTATTCTTTATCTTGCTATTGAAACAGTAGAAACTCAAAGAGAGCAGCCATGATACTGTGACCATTAAGAGTTCTGGATTCTCCTCTTCCTTCATCAGATAGATGATTTCAGATTACTTTTTTCTTTATTGAGTTAAGAAAACAAACGAGTATGTTCTTCATTTTGGAGACCAGCATCCAGTTACTTAAAAAAATAGGTTTTATTACTGAGTAAATCATCTAAAACAGCCAAACTTTCTAGTTGTTTTTTCTTTTTGATATTTACATCTAATTTGGGTGCAATCTGACTTAAATAAAAATGTGTTATTAATGCATGTATATCATTAAAGCAGATCAAGATCATACTACAGTGAAGAATAAATAAGGGCTTAATAAGTTTTATAGGCATTTGTCTTGTTCCTTTCTAGAATACAGATCAGAATGTTTTAGGGAAAAAATGTTCAATAAATGATAAAGTGATATCACAGTAATATAATTGTGTTAAATGCATTCAGTCTCTTTAAAATATACTATTATATGAAAAACCAGAATGGAAACCAAAACACGTCTCAAGAAAATAATTCAAGATACATAAGACTTTTCATCTGAAGAAAGAGAGAGACTTTGGAAAGGCCGATTTTATATGACATACCACTAGAATGCAGCCAATGAGCAGTGGCCCTTATATAAAAGTTGTACTTTAAATATGACTGTTTTAAATGAAACAAACTCTGATTAAATCATTTTATGTTTGACAGAGTCAAATGATAGTTTACAGACCATAATGAACACAGCTGTGCTTAGCACTTTTTTGACCTGCTGTATCTAAAAGAAACTAAAAGGTCTCACAGGTTCATCTAGCCTTCAAGATAATTAATCCGCATATGGACAGTCATTCCAAATTGAAGTTATTAGTGCACTAATATTGAATTTTCATTACTTTCTGCTAAGAAAAGCTGTCTCAGTGAATGACATTGATTGAGATATTCTTATTTGTGTTCCCAATTCATCTGATATATAACTCCATCTTAGTGACTGCTATGTTCCATGTCAGGAGTCTACAAACTTTACACATAAAGTACCAACAGTCAATATTATTCTCAGCTTTGTGGGCCATATGGTCTCTGATGCAACTATCCAAGTCTGTACTTATATTTGCGATAGCAGCCATGAAAAATACATAAACAAATGGGCATAGCTGCGTTCCAATAAAACTTTATTTACAAAAATAGGCAGAACTGTAAATATGGTCCAGGGAGTACATTTTGCCATCCACTGTTCTATATTAATCCTTGGTGCATTTGTCTCTCTCGTCTACTAGCTCTACTTAATAGCAGGCATCATTTCATGTTTATATTTTTATTCCCAGAACATGAGTAAGTATGTAATAAATGTTGAACAGAGTATTAATTTCTTATGAGAATTAAAGAAAGATTCTAAATGTTCTTTATGACTAATATGAGTCATTATATTAGAATAGCATTGAGAATGATTCCAAAAGTACTCTGCACAAATTCTACAGCCAAATGAATAAATACAACTAATGTTCACTGACTTTATTTAGTAAATATTAATTTAGTAAATTAATTTAGTAAATATTTTATAAATATTATAAAGCAATATTTTTTTTCTATTTTAAAAAGCAATAAAAATTTATTATAGAAAATTTCGAAATTGAGGATTTGTTTAGTGAGTGGTTAACAATAAGAAGGGCAACCCCATACATTAGTCCAATGATGGTTTCAAGAATGGACATATGTCCATTGGTGTGTGCTGGAACTGGCTCACAAAAGACGATCGCGCACATCTTTTCCTTATTTTGTGTTTAATGATGTAACATTGGTAGCTTAAAATAGCCATCAGAGAACATTTACATGACAGAACTTGGCAGAAGAGGCTTTCTTTTGATCAGTTTGCCATGACACCACGGCACTGCGTATGATCCCAATACTGACCAGTGAGACGCAAACAGAGGTTTGTGGGAGAACTCCCTAAGAGTATATTCTTACATAGTTGCTAACAGAAATCCTATGCCTTGAAAAAAAATTTTGAAGGCAAAATTAGCACATAGGAAATCACAGAGAAATGAAGCCATAGAACGTTTTTGAGTTTAGTTTAACCTCTTTCCAACTCAGAACTTCTATGTATATGAATTCTTTGTTGTTGAGTCAATTTGAGACAGATTGTAATTACTCGTTAACTGATACATGTCCAAATATTTGAATTTGTATTTCTCTCTTCCTGCCCTCATGTTTTCTTTTCTTTCTTCTGTAATCTATGTCTCCTCAGTTCCTTTGTTCTTTCCTGATTTGGCATAATATTGTGTTCCCCCATGATCCTATTTGTTGGTATTAGCCCTCATATAATGATTCCTAGAAATAATTTTAATATTTAGATCTAGTATTTCCAACACATAGTAAACTATTCACTTTTATGTTTGGATTATATTCCTCTAGTAGTCAAAAAATATATATATGGGTCAGCTATTTCAACAATGATGCTGTTTAACACTAACTCAAAACAGATAGTGACTTAAAACACACATAATTTATTCTTGTCCACATGTCTGCTTGTCAGCTGGCTGTTAATCTATCTAGGTTGAACTAACTGGTTTGGTTTTAAGTTGCACTTTAGGTTTGGATTTGCTCCACATTTTTTTTATTTTTCCATTGATCAAAGAACTAGTTTAAGAGATGGAAGAAGCTCAAGAGGAGTGAGTATAAAAATACTCAAGGCTTCTAATGGTCTAGGCTCAGAACTGGCACACCATCACATCTACATACATGTTATTGTTTAGGGCAAGTCACATGGCCGAGCTCAACATCAATGAGTGGGAACTCTGCCTCTAGGACAAGGGGATACAAAGCAGGTAAATACAGGGAGGGGTGAATAGCCAGTTATGTGCTACTTCTTGGATTTCCTTTATAATCCAAATTGTTAAAGCTGATCATATATGCCAGTTACATGAGCCTCAGTTATAGTACATCATTTTGTTGATCACAGTTTCTCTTCAAGGCAAGTAAGCAACTTTCAACATATTTACATAACCAGACTCTTAAAATATTGTTTTAATATGATATCTCTGTGATCAAAAATCTTCAGTCATTTTCCATTACATACAATATAATTCAAAACACCTTAGCTTTAAGAACATTCATTTAAGTTCAGTCCCCAATTATATTTCATCTATGTTTCCACAAGCCCTTGTCTAAGCAAATTCATATTATCATTCTACACTTAAACGTTTTCTTATCTTTGATTTTACTCATTATTTTCTCCACTTGGAAAGTCTTTCCTTTTCCTCTATACTTTTCTGATTTCTAGGCAGACCAAGATCCCTGATAACCCAGTCCAGAGTAATCTCTCACTTATTTAAATTCCTGTAGAGTTTATAAGCTGCAGCTCTGATTTGGCACTCAACAGTCATGAAAGGATTAGCATGGACTCTTGTGAAACACTGGCCATATGGTACGCTGAGAATAAGAAGGGGCTGAGCTAGTAAGAAGAAAGCAAGTGGGAATGAAGCCAATTCCAAGAACAAAAGTTAGAAATAACCCCAGGTGATGGGACAGGCAGAAATGAGATCAAGCAGAGAGAAAGGTAGAGGAATAGCACATGGCATCAGAAAATTACTTCCAAATTTCCACATTGCTGGTGCAGAGATGCAGTGGTATATGACTTAGTAGGGCTTCTGCTGGTTCTGGGGGCAGAGCAAGTCCAGAGACAATTGTGGTCATGTGTGATGGGATGCAGCCAAACAGGCCCTGACAATGATCGTAACCTGCTTTGATCCTTCCTTCTTCTGTATTTGTGTTTATAGCTAAAACTACAAAAGCTTTTCTCCACAAGTTGACTTCAAGTTCCTGGAAGGTAAGCTTTAGTTTTCATATTTTATACACATGACACCAACAGGATTTTGAGCATGGTTGGCTCTATGTGAACTTGATTTATTGATACATTTGAATCTATGCTTTTTAAATAGCAAGACTTATCTTCTCGCAAAATGCATTCTTGACTAAATCTGGCATGAACAAGAAATTAATGTACTTAATTTATGTGCTGAAAAGAAATATAGAACCAAAATAACTGGACCAATAAGTAACTTCTAGTATGCATGCAAACAATGCAAAAGATGAGACAGTATGAAAATTCTATTATTTAGCTCATTCCCACAATGATGGGTTAGTTTCATAAAATGTTCTCACACATCTGTTGCTTTCGGAGTCATTTGGGACTGTTGACATCACTGTCAAGTATTCTTCAGTTTAAATTAAACCTTTCAGCCATCCGGGCAGTATGAAAGACCAGTATAGTCATTAAAACCGATGGAATAAAAAACCAAGAGTCATCAACAAAAGTGGAAGAAATATCGAACATCAGGTCTACTTGATGAGAAAACAAGCAGGAAGCAACGTGATACTGACAGCATATTCTGATTACATTTGTATATTTTGCAACTTGCATTAAAGTTTGCTTTTAAATGGAAAGTGGAGAAGAGTAAACCATATATGGAGAAATAACAGTTGAGTTGGATGGACTGTATGTTAGAGAACAGAATTTTCTAAAAGCCAGAAAAAAAACAGAATCCGAGAGGCTTGACACCCAGTTCTGACTGACAATACACCCATGAAGTTTAGTAGGAAAATCGGCTAAAAGAAAATGTTGCAGAAAAACAAACATCACAGTTGTGGTTCCTAAGAGAGATGCAAATATGGAAATGAAGTGGCCCTTTGTTTTTGTTTTTTTTCCCTCTTGAACAAAATTATCATGGTATTTGGGATAATCTTGGCAGGTCCAGGGCAAGCAAGTGATAACAGCAGCAATAACTACCTGAAATGATCAGATATAATTGCTTTCTAGCAGCTAAAGCCAAGCAAGTAGAACTATGCCAAAAGACCACAATTACACCTGAATAACGGAGCATGGCAGATCAGGAACACATTCACTGGAATAAGATGAAAACAGATTTAAACATGTCACATGGAGGAAGGAATTACTTGAATAGCCAGGGAAGGGTTTGGCACTTTCTGCGTTTATTTATTATTTCTTTTTACTTTTAAAAAAATCCAGCTACATTAAATTTTCTTATGTTATAGATATCAGCCATATTCCTACCTAGAATTATTTCTAAATTTGTTTTGTAACATGAAGTGCATGCTATATATAAAGTGTTAATTGATTGTAGCTGCTTTGCAACATGTGCATTTGAAAAAAAAATCATAAAACAAAGTGTGAATAGACAGGAGAAAATAGATCGATATCTCCAAAGTAGAAATAAATTCATACCATAAGATAATTGACTAAATTCCACAATTATATCTCTAAACTAGTTGAAGAAATGAAATGCTTGCTGATCAATTTTCAAAGGAATTCCTGAAGAAATTCATGAGCTTAATATCATTAGGTGATGTATTTCTTCTCGTAGAATTTAATTATGTGTAGTTAACACCCTTTGCAAAATGTAAGACTGCATCCCTCTTCCTCACCATGGTCCAACTTTATTTTATAAAACTATGACAAAATAATTACTCATCTATTTTATTAATTATTCATAACTGTCAAGTAGTATATTTATTTGTTTGCTAAGCTCAGGAAAGATCTGCTTATCTCCTGATTCCAATGCTGCTAGTATTCTGATTCCCTGCTCCTGTGTGAATGTTCCAAGTTCTTTAGAACTTGTTATCTTTTGGCTCGTTTGCTTTGAAATATTTTGGGTTTAGGCTTACCTGTAAATCTGCCAAAAGTAATATTAGAGATTGATTCCTATTTAAAGTGCTCAAGACAGTTCTGTTTAATTTGCTTAACATAAGTAGCATTCTCAGAAGCTCAAGGTCATGATTCAGAATTTTTTTTTATGCCAACACTTTGGAATGGGTGAGTTGCCAATTGTTATATGAGTCTACTTAATTAAAATTAAGAAAGTGAGCTATGTTATCACAATCAATCCTAGGTGGCACTTTAAAAGATCAAGGCCAATGAAAATATAAAATATTTCTTGTTATCAATATCTAGGGACAAATTTTATAATCAGTGTGGTTTCTGGACTAAAATAGATATATACACAGATAATTTATATATGTACAAATGGAGGTTACTCTTTCAGTCATCCATAGCAATTAGAGATAGGAAAATTATAGAGATGTCAAATACACCATTGATCCAAGTATCTCATTTTAAATATTATTTTAAGCTTTCACCTACTAAATTTAATAAATAGGAACATTGCAGGGTTCTCCTATTTTTTATCCTAAAGGTAAATGGAAAAAAGGAAATGAAAAGAATGATGATTAATACACAGATGAGATAATCATTTTTGAGATAATTAGGAATTGCCTGTCATGGCCATTTATTTGATTAAGAGTTCAATGGCATTCACTGATGCAAGTCCTGATAAAGGGCATCTGATATATCAAGGAGGCATGGAGCTGTATATGCCCACTCCTCAGCTGGAGGGAGTCTGAAATTATTTATCCTTCTCTTCTCTGAGGAAAGGCAGACCTTGCCTCATGAGAATACTTGTACCTCAAACGTGAGATGAAGATTTACTTGTTGGGTGGACAAAAAGAAAGATGAATGTTTACTACAGCAACCAAATTCTAAATCGTTTAACAACATATTCAATTGCATGTTGAAGAAGAAATATACCTACTTCAAATACAATGCTTTCATTTTCAAGAATAAGAATAGCATACTCCAAATAATATAACAACAAATTCTAAAACATTCAGGAGATATTTTACTATTCATATCTGATTTACATTCGTCATGGGATTTGATGTTTTTAATCTCTCTTTATTGAAAATATTCTGCTTTGGTTTCTAAGGCACTACACTCCCCTGATTTGCCTCCTAACAATCTCTGCAATAAAATTATTCTTTTTTTTAAATTTAGTGATTATTATGTACCTCATGTTGTTAGGTATTTAAGAATAAAGCATCAATTAGAAATTGACACAGAAAGGTGTACCAATTAATGGAAGTGACAGAGAAGTAAATTGATAATTACGTTGATGTCATTTGTGTTATAAATACAGGGCATTATGGAAATTTTGCATTTGGACATTTAATCAGCCTGGGGGAAGGTGTTTTTCAGTGAAGTGTTCTCAGAGCAACCAATGCCCGATAAACTCTACACAGTACTCCTATGTTTACTTTAAATATTGGTTTTACTAGGATTCTAACTTCAAACCTACTTTTCCCATACTCCATTTGGCTAGTAACCCACAATTACAACTTTATCTTTCAACTTGACACCAATGATCCCTAAATATATACCTGCTACAATCTCTCTCTCTTAGCATGAGGCTGGAATTTTTCATACCCATTGGACAACATCTGAATATGCCATTGAAATCTCAAAATTAACTTGTTAAAAATTAAGTCATCTTCTTTTTGCACCGAAATTCTTCTTATATTAAGTATCTCATCTGATAACACCAAATAATTCTGGACTCCTTTCTTAAGGTCCATATCTAATACTTAACAACTGTAATCATTTCTTCTTTGTAATTATCTTACCAATGCAGTCACACATCTCTATTTCCAGTTTATCTTCCTATATTTATACTCTCATAATTTCTCATCTCTGATATGATGTAAGAACTGAACTTTCTGCCTAAAACCTTGTCTCTTGCATTCAATCTGCCACAGCTGTCAGATTGCTCATGGTAGAAGATAATTAGATAAAGACACTTTTGCCTATAGGATAAATTATTCATGACTTAGCATGTTACAAAAGGTTCATAATTTTTCTCATGACTATATTTCTGGAAACATTTGTTATTCCTCACGTGGGTGGTTCCTAGAATAAGACATTCTCTTCAAACAATCTGTCTTTGCTCACATTGTCCTCCTTGTCTGGGATCTCTTAACTTCACTTGTGTGCTCAGTGAATTCTATCTCACTCTTCAAGGTTTCGCTTCCATATTACCACCTCTGTGGATCATTCAAAAGACCTATCCCACCTCCACCTGCCATATTCCACCTTACTTTGTTTTCTTTTTTGCCTCACTCGCCAAAATGTGAGCTTCTAGAATCCAGGAGTGTTGTCTTTTCTCTAGTCCCCTAGGTGCCCAGAACTAGCAGATGGTCAATAAAGATATATGGAATAAATGATCATTGATTCATCTCTTAGATGTCAATAATAAGACATTTAAAATCTGTGGTCATAAGTGGAGAACGATATATGGGAAGCATACATTTACTGACTATGCACACTTGGCAGATCATGAGTTTGTAAATTTGTGTTATTTCAGAAACTGATATTCTAATACTTCAATGTTCCCTTTCAAAATTCAGGTTTTGTCAAAAAAGAAAATTCTATTGTCAGTTTTGTTTTTCTTAAATATCTTGTACCAAAGTTTATTTTACCTGGATGGAGGTTTATAGTAATAACTGTGTGTGTATATATGATATATGATATATAAATAATAATATATATTATATTTGCCCCAAATTAGGTATAATTTAGCCCCAAGAAACTTCACTGAATCAACACTTTATTATCGTAAACTATTTTTTTACCGATACAGAGAACAATGTGCTCTATTTAGTTTATTCTCTTAAAAGTCTACTAATACCAACTTCCTCTAGTAATAAGAACAAGAGTCACATACACTTCTTGTTTAACTTTTATCACAATTTTATAAGGTATTTGTGTAAGAAACATCTTAGTTTCTCTATCCATTTATTTATTCCTCTTTATTAATAAAATCCCAGGCGATGTGCTCACACATTTTCCAAACTTTTAAAAAGAGAGGTGAATAATAAGATTAAACAGAAGTTCGTGGGACATCCAGGAAAGTACTTTTTGGCTCTCTGAACATTCTCCTTCATGCTGCTGACTACACGGAGCTCTGGAAGCAAATCGGGGATTCTGACACAAAGGTCAAAAGCATGTCACAGACTTGGCCCTGCCATCCTTGAGCAGCTGAACCCATACCATTAATCTCTTATTTTAATGCTTATTATTACACAAAGATAGCACATCTTACATATTTAAGCCTGTTTAGTAAGAGCTCTTTCATTTGCGACTAACACAATTCCTAGCCAATTTAGCAAATTCGTCCTCACAGACATTATAGACATGACTCAAGGACATATGGATAACAAGTGTCAAAGTAAGACTGTGAGCTCTGGTATGGCTTATTACTACATGTTCACTCTGTTACACTATATGACATTACATGTGTCCTAGGAATTGTCTTCTCTTTCAGCGCTCTGTGGCAGTGTGTTTAAGGCTCAGGAAATATCACACATAGTAGGTCGAGATTGGATTAGACAAGGGGGAAAGAATATGTACCAGTTAATTTTTTTTTTCATTTTCCACTCTAATTCCAACCATTGTACTTGTTTGAAACAGAAGAAAATTTTAATCAAGGGATCATCATATTGCCACTTGTATTAAAAGACTGTAAATAAGGGTCAGCAAATTTAATTGGTGAATGTCGTGTGTGTCCTGACTCCTCCACCAACTGGCTGTTTTCCCATCTCTCTCTCTCTTCTTCTGGCTTTCCTATTCACTGGGACACAACAATATTGAAATAAGGTCGATTAATAACCCTATGATGGCCTCTAAGTGTTCAAGTGAGAGGAAGATTCACACTTCTACTTCTGATGGAGATACTGTGAAGATCATTGAAATGACAACAAAGAATTTAGAACATTACATAAATCTAGTTGATAAAACAGTTGCAGGGGTTGAGAGAGCTGACTCCAATTTTAAAAAAGTTCTGTGAGTAAAATGCTGTCAAACAGCATCACACGCTAGAGAAATCATTTGTGAATGGATCAATCAGCGTGGCAAACTTCATTGTCATCTTATTTTAAGAAATTGCCACAGCCACTCCAACCTTCAGCAACCACCACTCTGATCAGTCAGCAGCCGTTGACATTGAGACTAGACCCTCCACCAGCAAAAAGATTATGACTAGCTGAAGGCTCAGATGATGGTTAGCAATTTTTAACAGTAAAGTATTTTTAATTAAATTATGTGCACTCTTTAGACATAATTCTATTGCACACTTAATAGACTTCAGTACAGTGTAAACACACATAATTTTATATGCACTGGGTAATCAAAATATTGTGCGACTCACCCTATTGCAATATTTGCTTTATCGTGGTTGTCCAGAACCAAACATGCAATATCTTTGAGGTATGCCTGTAATGACAGATCAAACAGCTCACTGTAGCATAAATAACTCAGTTAGCATAATGTGACCATATTAAAAGAATTTTTCAATGTTTCTAATAATGAAAAATAAATCAAATAACCATTTGTTTTTAGAATGTAAACTAAGGCAAGAGATGCCAAAATTAGCTTGAAAGATTTGAACCGTGTCTTAATGTGCAACTGGTATAAGACATACATATAATATCCCAAAATTAAACAATGGGTTTTTGTCCCAGTTAGAATGTTAGTTCTTCAATAAAAAAAGACTAGCATTTGTCTTTGTAAAAACAGCTCTATCGATATGTATAATTAATGCAGGAAGATGCAAAACTGAAATAGTTCTAGTGGAAAAAAAAAGGGAAGGAAAGGAAGGAAGGAGGGAAGGGAAGGAAGGAAGGAAGTTGAAGAAAGAATCATGGATAGATTATTAAAGTAATGTAACTAGAGTACTCTATACACATGTCAGTCTGTCTTTAATGATATTAAAAACAATATCATTTAACATTTATTTCATTTAATAAATGTTTAATATTTAATTCAGTATGTTATACATGGACAAACTATGAAATGGTCAATAATTATTATATAAAGACTGAGGAAAATAAATGACTATATGAAATTACCCTTTCAAAATCAGGAAAAAGAATTAAAATCAACAATAATTATTGATTCTTCATACTAACTGAGCAAGAAAGCAAATCAAGGTGGATAATTCTACTTCGGATCAAAAATGAAGGATGACTATATAGATGGTTGACTGATTATTTTGTGCAGCTTGTCAAATGTCCTCAGGCACATTTCCAAAAAAAACCCCTAAAACCGTGTTAAAAATAAAATATCAGCATTGAAGCAAAATTATGTCATTTCACTAATTCAAGTCACATTCTCCAAAATTAGCTCAAATACCTATATATACCTCATGATTCCTCATTTAATTGACAAATATTCTCCTCCAAGCAATCCTCAGTAATTAATACCTTATTTGGAAACAAATTTAATAAGAATAATAAAGAATAATGTACTTCTTTTTAAGTCTTTTTTTATGTTTTTAAAAAAATATTTGCTATTATACTCTATATTAATCAAACTATGCTGGTCATAGTTACTCAGTGACTTATTAAAGGTTGATTAAGTTTGAGGGTCTGTTCAAAATAAGTTGTAATTTCACAAGATATAAGAGATACGAATTTTTTATACTGAATAAAACATCCAGTCATTCAGTTCTGTCACTAAATAATGTTTATCAACAATAATTTACACATGTATACAGATGTTTAGTATATTCTTAGTATGCAAGATAGTTGTTCTCCTATATACTTTTTATTTTTCTTTTTGTAAGAATAATGTACTTCTAAAGGGAAATGCAAATTCTTGAGAAATAAATTATTTGAATATAAAATTGCTTTGTCTGAATTCAAAACCTAATCGTCATCTACTATATTAAATAAACTTTTCTTATGAATTAAAGTCAATGTTTCCCAAGGATGACTTGATTTGTAGTTTTGTTAGAGAATGTAGTCTATATGACATAAATTTTGAATTCTCTCAGTCTTGATTTATAACCTAGATTATGAACAAATTTTAAAAATATTCTTTGTGTGCTTGATATTAAAACATACACTTTCCTGTTTGGACATAAGCATAAGGTAACTCTTCAGAAGTTTATTAAGTTTGTTAATTTTGTCCCAACGTACTCTAAATCCATAGTTTAAAAAATCTGTTTCAATTTTTTAATTGGAGAAGTATTTGAAAGCACCCCACTCTAATTTTGGAGTTGTGTTTGAAATACTGATAATTTTTGCTTTACATATTGTGAGACATAACAACATAAAGGTATTAGATGCATACTGGTTGGGTATTTTTCATTATACTAATAAATTAAAATTATTATCATTGTATTGGAATACAGTCCAAAAATATTTTTATTCTGAATGTTTATTTTATAATGACTGACGGACTATTTAAGAGATACACTTAAAACATAAGGCAGCAACTTGCTAGAAATTAAAAGAATAGTTATATATGTGTAACATATATGACAGGAAGACATATCATCTGTATCTATATATCTATATCTACATCTCTATATTTTATATGAAGACCTCAGACTATTTGCATTTATAGTTATTGATATATTAATTTTAACTCATTCATTTTTCATCTGTTCTAATTTTACTGGGTTTTTCTCCTTACCTTCATTTAGTATCTGAATTTTAAGGTATATTATTCTCTTTACTGTATTGTATATTCTATATATATTCTTTTGCCGAATGCACATGCGATTTTAACATCCACGTTTGACTTCACCAATTTTAAATATAACATCACTATCTCTCTCTGAAACAATATAATGACCTTAAAAAATTTACTTCAATATGGTGTCAGATGGTTGCTGGACTTGTCATGGTGATTGATCACTTCCTTAGGTATAGAAATGTTGAATGACTATGGTGTACACCTGAAACTAATACAATAGTATGTTAAATAAATAAACAAAATTTCTCCATTCTTAAAAAGAAAACCTCATTTTTGAACAAAATATTTATTAAAACTTTACACTTAAGATATGCTTGTTTTTATATGTACATTTACTTCATTAAAAACTTTTTAAATGGGCAAAAAATAAAATAAAATCATCAAAACTTTTTAAAAAGAATGAGGGAGAATACTGACTGGGAACATTGTAGTGGGTACAGATGGAAGAAAGTGAAAAATTCCAAATGTATTTTTTATTATTCGTACATTATATCATAGACAAAGACCTTATTTTTATGACACGAGTATACTTTGCTAATCAAAAGAACAATTCAATGAAAAAGAAGTGAAGGATATGAATGCAGTTTACAATACAAATGAACATGTGAAAAGAGGCTCAACATCACTCATAATAAAAGAAATGCAAAAGGAAACAAAAATTCAAAGTAGTCAATGAGAAAAGGAATGCACCTAGGGGTATGACCTCAATGTTGAGTAAATGTATTCCTTTTTTAAATTTAATTTGAAGTAAAACATAAAACAAAAAAGGTAGCCTTAATTTTTCTCATATATTCATCTTATTTTTTCTACTTATATTTAGAGATGTTTCTAAATATTTTCATTTACCAATCGTTTGTTTTTCATGTCATTTATAATGGGTTTAATTTTTTTTTTCCTGTAAGATGAGCTTCAACAAAACCATTATAACTTTTATTTGACAAGACTTCATTCTCAGTCTTCGAGATAAAATAGCATTGTTTTTTCTCTTGTTTTCTTCTTCTAAGTCTCCTCATTGTTCCTCCTTCATGAATGCCAGAATTCTCTACCAGTTTTTATATATTTTATTCATGTTCTATGTATTTTCTTCCCTTCCCTTTCTTCAAGCCCCTCTGAATTTATCACTTCTGTTTCACAGACTCTATTATGACTTCATTAGAAGCCCAACTTGCTTTCTAAAAGAAACTCAGGATCCAGTCTTTCTAAGGAGTGTGAAATATTCCCTAAATTTTAAGTGACTACTTTCCCTTTTGCTCGGAAAGAAAGATAAAATCTATGCCAACATCTGTGTCTCTCAGTCAGTTTTCACTTTAACGGGAAAAAAATGAAACATGCAATGTGTGTAAATGTGCTGTAAGAAATCTTTGTTCAAAATGTTGCTAGCATAATGGTTAAGATGTCTAAAAACTGAAAGTCTAACTATTAAACCTACACATACTGAGAGAGTGTCTGCCAAAATATGATAAAGAATAGTACAATAATAAAAATTAGGAGTTGATTCCAACCACCTAATAATTATTATTTTCTTTAACACGTAAAATTATAGATCCTCTGGGACACATTCTTACTGATAATATGCAGATATTTTTTTCTGGTCTTTATAAATGGGAGAAAATCTCATAATTTATATAATACAGAATGACAGGAGGAAACTAGACTTTATGAGATTTTTATAGGAGAATATAAATAATGGCCTAGGTCTTCACTTTTTATTATCTGCTTTAAGAGTCATGAACTACAGAGGTAAGTCCAATAAAATTCACTAGAGTTATTTTAAAATATATCGAAAATATATATAAAACAGCAGAAATAATATCTGAAAAAATTTACTTCAGTAACTCTTATTCATATGACAATGTATTATCCATTATTTACGTTCATCTTGTATATTCTTTTTTTGTTTAAACTTACCAACACATTTACTGTCTTTGTTCATTTGTCCTTCTGACTTAGCTGTTTTTTCTATCTGGTTTAATTTTCATCTTCACGTGTATATTTAGAAATTTTTTGTGAAAGTCTCACCTTCTCTCTCTCTTTCTGTCTGAAAATGCCTTGACCTAAATTTATTTTTTAAAATTTATTTTTCAATTACAGTTGACATACAATAGTATATTAGTTTCAGGTGTACAACGCAGTGATTAGACACGTGTATAACTTACGAAGTGATCCCCCCGATAAGTCTAGTACCAATCTGACACCATATATAGTTTTTACAATATTATTGGCTATATTCTCTACGCTGTATTGTACTCATTCCTGAATGATGGTAGCAGTCCTATTGAGTTGGCTCCTGCCAGATGTTGCATGGGCATTTGCAACCAGGGGTCACTTTTTGTGTTAATTTCCCGAACTGGAATTTACTAAAGCCTGGAAAAATAGTAAAACTGCACCAGACACATATGTGACAGATACCTGTGCTTTAGATTTTTCAGGCTATTGTTTTGTTTTTATTCTGTCAAAGGCTAATCAGAGACAGGTGAGCTCCCTGGTTTTCTTTTGCGGCCAAGTGGATTTTTTCAGTTTACTTTCTCTGAAATGCAACATTTTAGGATCCTGGAATGATGCACAGACATCAGCTTCAAGTGCCTTATCTCTCTTATCTGTATGGCTATTCAAATCCTTTGGAAAGAAAAATGAGTGAATCCCTAACATGTCTTCACAAGGAAGTCAATTTTATTAAAGATGTCTTTAATTGCTCCAAAGTTCTTTCTTATGCTGTGCAGAAATAGTTTCATTAATTTAACAGCTGTGACCCCTATTCCTCCCAGGTGTTTTTTCAAACTGATCATCAGCGAAAACCCTTAAATGTGTTTTTCATCATTGAAAATACCTAATGTCTTATATATCCGCCTGCCACTTAAACACATGCGTGCACACAAACTCAACTGCGCACATACACAAACATAGGACTAGGCTTTCTCTTTCTAAGGTTAAACACCTCTGTATCCTCAAACTTTCTGTAAATAAAATATTTTCAAATTCTCTTTATTCTGGTCACTCTGCCACATTCATCATGGTCTGTCAACTCCTCTCTAAAAATTTGGATTTCTTAAATAAACACAGACCTGATGTATGTTTGGCCATTCAAAGTAGATTAAAACTATTGCCTTACTTGTTTCCCCCGCCCCACCACCCAGGAGAAATGTAAAAAACATATAACAAGAGATCTACCCTCAACAAGGTTTTAAGTATACATACAGCATTATTAATTATAAGCACAATGTTGTACAGCAGATTGCTACAGAATTTTTTTTTTTTATCTTGCTGTTTCTGGGTATAAAGTTTCAGTCATGCAAGATTGCCTCATTTGTTTTGATTTGACATTCAATGAAATAAGCTTGTTGTATTAACCTTTAATTTAAGTAGAAGCCATAAATCATGAAATCTTAGACTCACACAATGAAAGGGACATTAAAAACCATCCAGTTTAATGACTCATTGAAGTATACTTTAATACGAATTCCCATTAAACTATATATCTGAAAGATTGCATACATGTATATGATATTTTAGAATTTGACAAATTTTACATTAATCCTATTGAATTTCATTCTTTTTGAATTCATTAATTATCACTATCTACACATTACAGCGGATAACTATAATCCTATGTCTTTTGATTTGAAAGATTATTATATGAATGATTTTCATTTCCATTGTATTTTAACTCTCTTAGATGTTCCATTTAATTAAGCCAATATTTTGTAATTTTCTTTATTCTGATCCTAGTCTTTTAGTTTTCTGTACTACTAGTAACCTTGGTTACATAAGCCAACATTTAAATGATGATAATACTAGTCATACCAAGCTATAGGAAAAGAAGTGTTATACCTGAGTCATCTGATTTACCTTTCATAATCTATATATACTTCTGTGGCTACAACACAAAATCTAAATGCAAATAAATGAAGCTTAATTGTCTAACAATTATTCTACAAAGAGCACAACTACTTCGACTTAATGAGCATACTGACATATAATATTTCTGTTATCCTGTAACTTCTAAAGTATTCCAGAAAACGGTGTGAGGGGAAAAAAATGACCTAGGGAAAAGGGTCATCATGAAAAAGTCTCTCACTGGGGACTATAGAAAGTGAATTCACTTTACATCCCTTTCACTAACAGTCACAATTACAATGTCTTTCTAAGAGAAGGAAGCAACATAAAACTTTGTACTGCAGAGCATCTTTATAAGGAGGATAAATGAAAGTTTTTCACATGGTAAAGAGAAAAAATTCAGAAATGTAATTCTGTGGCAAAGAAAATTATTTTTGTTAATATTGAGAGTAACCCATGAAATATTAAATGAAATTTCTATGCCAAGATATGAAGTTAATCGGCACAATCTTTTTTTTTTTTGCAAGGCAAGCTTTGGTTGACTTCACAGATTGCAAGGACCTTATCAATTTACAATCTTTATTTTTTAAAATTTTTTTATGCCTACAGCACCTGGTCTTCCTAGGTGGTCTCCCATCCAAGTACTAACCAGGCCTGACCCTGCTTAGCTTCCGAGATCAGACTGGATCAGGCTTGTTCAGGGTGGCATGGCGACAGTGGCACAATCTTTAAAACTTTATTTTGCTAACTGTATACATACTTTGTCTTTAAATTTTAAGGCTAAAATTTTAAAAATAAAACCCACTTAGAGGTTGATCCAGGTTAAATGATAACATACTCAATATAAGAAAATTTAAATGTCTCATGAAATCTAACCATGATAGATAGATAAGACTTTTAAAATTACCAAACGCTAGAAAATTAAGCTCTGTCTCTCCTAAGGAAAGCTATTCACCATTGCAAAAGAGCTCAAGTTCAATGTTACATGGAAGAAAGTAGATTTTGTTTCTACAGGTCAAGAATTTTTTTTTACTATTAATCAAGCCACTCATAACAATAATTTCATTAAGATAATAATCATAACACTATAAAATATTATTAAGGTATATTATAAATATTACTAAATATATTTCCTTGTACAGAAATAAATTGTATTTCCTTATACAGAAATATTACTAAATATATTTCCTCATACAGATATAAACTCTTAGAATAAATTCTACCTAGTGTCCTACTTCTCCCCTTTGCAAGCTTGATTCATCTTTCACTAGGAGTTTTATTAGAAAAATCTCTCTACTATTTATAGATGTAAGGACCTTAAATCTTTTCTTCGGAAATAGAACATAAATCTCATTTCTTTTTCCTCTTTTGTATACACAATACTGAGCATTCTCACAACAGTGATTCCTGTATTTTCAGTTTGCTCTGGTTTATATTCATGTAAATTATGGTGCTAAGATTTGAACCCAGTGCCCTGGTCTCAGCAGGTGAGGCACAATCAAATCCTCATCTTTGGCATTCTGGACACTGTAGTTATGATGAATTAAGACTTAGATATTAACTGTTTTTTTTGCCCACATCTTACCATTCATATGCTGAGCTAAATAAATTTAAAATTTTAATCCACTCTAAAAGTAAAATCCCTAAACCACAAGCTCCTCCAACACTTTATGTGTGTACTTCCAGTGTTACAGAGTAAGTAAGGACACCAACTCTGGTATTGGTGTACTCAAAATAAGTTAACTTCTCCCGACCTCCGCTATTGAACAATTAAGAAAATTATATCCCCCTAACAGTGTGGTTAAAAAGAAAATCAGAAAATATCAATTAAATTCTATTATGTCTAGCACATATCAAATGTACATATTAATTATGCACAATAATGGTATATTTTCTATTAGATAGCCCTGAGCATTTTAATTTGGGAGCACATATGCAAGGCTTTTAAATGTTTCCTATCAAATGTCATCTCTTTAGATCTGGCGCACCATTCCAGTCTATTGACATCTTTTTGAACACAGATTCTGTTATCCAGAAAATTTATTCTTTCTATTTTTGTGTCACCTATAATTTTGATAATCGTGTTTTCCAGAACCTGGCTTCAGTGATTGACAATATTAGGCAAGACAGAGGCTCCTCTGCCGTATGTAGTCAACCAAATATAATTCTGCCTAATTGAACTCATAGCCAGGACTTGTGTCTATAGCTTTTCATGGAAATATTATAGAAGAAAATGTCACATGCTTTGTTGATGTCCAGATATATACAGTATCTTACTTTACTGTCCTAATGAGCTGTAAGGAAATGAAGGTATTTTAGGTTGACAAGTCATGTCTTGTTTCTGTGAACTCTGCCCACTCTTGATAAAGGCTTCTTTCGGAACTGGGATTTTCTTTCTGGAATGTTACTTCACTGGAATCAGCTAGGACTGGACACCTTCACAATCTATCAAGTCCTGCAAGTCCAGCTAGGACTGGACACCTTCACAATCTATCAAGTCCTTTTGGCCTGGGAATGTCAAAAGAACGTGTTTGGTCATAAAACACAAGACCCTCCATCTTAACAGACTGTGCAGTTCCATGTGCGCCTCGGTCCTATCTCTTTTTAGTGTATTAAACCATCCCTGCTATACCTACATAGTATTTTCAAAGACTGTCGAGGTCAATGACCATTGCCATAAATTTCTCATTCCGTTCAGAGATAATCTGTCTGGACCAGGATACCTGAATTCACATTTAGGAGCATGGTAGTTTTAGAGGCTTAGATTCCCTCTCATCAATATCCGGGCAAAGGAAAAGACTGAGAATACAGAATGAAAATCATGATTAGCTTTGTCATTTCTCATCACCTGTTACCACTATGCCATCTGCAGAACTTCCTTTCTTATGCTAATTTTTGCTTTAAAGCAGTACTAATAAATGACGGTAGTATCTAGATGGAGAAGCTTATCCCTGTTACATCATAGGTGATATTAAGGGTTATCTTAAACGTTTTATTCAATTATATAACCTAGACATAAAAAATTAGTACCTGCAACAGGCAGAATACGTAGATGGCACCATAAGATTCCTACCCCCTGCTGCGTGCACACCTCCTCGCAGAAACTGCATTTCTCCTTGAAATTCAGGCATAGGATTTTTGGAGATGACTTAAAGATACTCTTGAGAATCATCAAGCTGTTCTCAAAATAGTCTTTCTCTTTGAAATAGATATTTATTTCCTTTAAAATCCTTCTCTTTTTATGGTTATTTGTATTTTATTTTGTGATTTGATTATTCTCTTCAATAGCTATACTAGTTATTATTATAGTATTATTATTTTTTATTAGTGATTGCTTTATGGGAATTGAAAGTGTCATGGTCTTTGTCATTTAGAACTTATACTCTAGAAATGGAGAGACGATCTAATTTCAAATAATTATAATCTAAGGTAGATAATTATATTGCTGGCAGTCAATGTGTTTATCACCATCATTTTCATCATACTTATAAGTTTCCAATATGAAAATGACAGAAATCAGCAAACATCACCATCTGGTTTTATTTCGCCTTTTTATTTCTTTTTGTTCCCTCTTCAGAACTATTTATCTGCATAGGCAAGAAGCAACTGTACATGCGGTGTGATTTTAAGGAAAACTAAATTTCTCATATGCGTTAATATTTTTTTCTCTCCAGGCTACCTGAAACTCTCAATTTCATATTGAGGTCATTTATACCCATAAGATTCTTATTAAAACATAAAAATGTCCTTTGGGTATTGGCAGATGAGAAGGTTGTTTCAATGATTCATTGGTATCTCCTAAACTCTAATAAGTGAGAGGGGAGGGTTTCAGAAGGCATAACAAAGAAAGTGAAATACAGAGCAGGGAGGCAGAAAGTTCGGGAGAGATGGGTAGCACTGGATGCTCAATGCTGGAAGGTGGGCTACAGACCTTCTAGGGGCCCAGAGTTGGAAAAAAAAATGAAGAGAGAGGTTATTTTTTTTAATTAATTTTTTTTAGGTGACATTGGTTAATAAAATCCGGTAAGTTTCAGCTGTACATTTTAACAGTAAGGCATATATTTATTTCATTGTGTGTTTACCACACATAGTTAGATTTCTTTCTGTCACTACATATTTGACTCCTTTTACCCGATTTACCTCCCCCCTTCCCCCGAAGAGAGAGATTAAATAAAGAGAAACATATCAGGATGTCGTGACAGTGTAAGCCCATTGTTTGTCAGAATCCATTTCACTTTGCCTGCACTCTTGTCATGGTCTGTTCTTGACGTATTTCTATACTTGTGCTTAGGCATCCTTAATTAAAGGCCTCCTATTGGAAATCACAGGACGCTGCAGGAGTTTTTTTCAAAGAGTATGAAGTATTTGAATTCCCTAAGAGACTTCCAGAAATATTTTGGTACAAATGTCATTTGAAAGTTGGAAATCAGTGTGGAACCACAAGACCTTTATACATAGCAGCCAGAATCCATGTTCTTGTGTAAGGATTATAAGAGCGTACCAATATGCAGACAGATTGTGAGGAAAGAAAAAGACATGCGAAGAGAAGAGTTCTTTAGGTTAAAGCAGATCTCAGAGTAGTGTATAGTAGCTATGAAGTCAGAGCCAAGGCAATCCTGAAATCTGTCTCTTGAGATATCAAAATGCTGCAAAAACACCTCTAAAACAACCAGTCGCATACATAGTCAAGATGAAATATATACACAAACCTTATGACACAGAAGCCATTGGATTTTCTTCACTTCTATCAGGAAGATATTCTTTTATGCTAAATGCAGTATATATGCACATGCAATGTGTGGAATTCTAGCATAACGCATAGACTCATCCATATTTGTTTTATTACTATTTACTACTGTTTACATAGGTCAGTGATTCTCAGAGTTTGATCCACAGACTGACAGCATTAGAACCACCTGGGAACTCAACACCAGCACCGCTGTCCCCACCCCGCCTTGCGGTCTGTTTATCACAAATTTTGGAGGATAGATCCAGGGAATTGTGTTTGAACAAGCCCATCAGGTGACTTTGATGCATGACACTGACCAAAGTAATAATACCACTCAGAATGGTATTTTATCATGTGAAAAGGAGAACACAATTGAAAAAATGAATAAATTTTCAATAGTCCTTTCACCATGAATCAAAGGTTATAGGAAGTCCCTCATGCCTCCTATTAAACATCATCTACAGAATTTTTGTGCAAAAGACCATTTAAGATTCCATCACCATAACTAGTCTCCAATTTAAAAATTGGTTTCCTCTGAAAAAATTAAAAATTGAGTTACCATATATGATCCACTATTTCCACTTCTGGATATGTGTCCAAAAGAATTCAAAGCAGGGATTCAAAGACATATTTGTACACCCATGTTCACAACACTATTATTCACAATAAAAAAATAAATTAACAATAAACAAAATTGGTTTCTATTATCTGCTGTATAGCTCTGTGCTCCTTTTTTTGACATTAAGCCCTGCTTACCCATTTTAGCCAAATTATTTTCCCTGTTGAGATTGTGCTCATGTGGGAAGCTATGAGGTATGGAAGGAGCAGTGGGCTTGTGGACCTGAAGACATTACTTACAGTCCTGACTCTGAAAATCGTCTGTAACTCTGGGCACATAACTGTATGCATTTTGGCCTTGATTTTCTTATCTATAAAGGAGTTGAATGAGCTATCTCAAAGTTTCTTTCTAGCCCTAAACTTAGGATTCTATATCTTATATCGAGATCTAGATCCTCTGTTTTCTAAAGAAACTAATGAAATTATCTTTCTTCAAAGTCAAATATATGAAAGTATTTTTTAGTAGTTGTCTTTTGGAGGTTAGAACCATCACTTTGTATGCTAAAAGCTCACTAACAGACAATAAATACTTTTTAAAAAGGACTCGCACATGACAACCCAGAGAAATGTCCCTAGGTGAAAAAAGTCTAAGAAAATTTTGAAGGGAAAATCATGCCAGGACAAGGTTGGTAAAAAGAAGATTTGGGTGTGGAAAGAATGGATTGCCTACAGTGCTTCTGCAAAATGTTCCCCGAACATTGTGTAACCGATGCACTTTTGATAGGCTCTGCGTCATGTACGTGCCAGTGGAGTCTTCAATCAGATTATTCTATTTTGCATATTATTGTAGAAAAGTTTATTTTTAAACAGAAATAGTACATTGGAGTAGCAGTTATCAGGTGTTTACTGTATATCGGACACTGTTTGAAATGTTTTAAATGTATTAACTCAATCTATCCCTGCAAGTTCTTTGAGGTTGGTAAAACTACTATCCCAATTTTCTAGATAAGAAAACGGAAGCATAGACATAAAAAATTAAATTTAAAAAAAACACGCTGAAGTCAACAAGAAGCAGGGCTTTGATTGAACCCAAAGACTCTGCAGTTTGGCTCTTGATTTCTAATTCTAAATCACTACCATATGCCATTTATTGACGCAATGTAATTACTTAAACAAGAATGACTGCTAAAATTTAAACATAAAGTAACTTCAGTTTTGTCTCTCACTGTTTCTCTGTATTTACTGCTTAGGGGTAGTTCTTCATCAGGCTCAGGATGAAAATTCGAGGCCAGCACCATGGCTTCTCTAGTCATGCTAAGATAATAAATGCCCAACTGTTGCTTTTAGTTCCAAAACACAGTCTCGATTCAGTAATTAAGATGTCGAGGCTCATAAAATGATTTTTAAAATGTCTCAATTTGCTCTAAAGTTTAGTCTTCTCGTCTGCCTGAGCTTGGTCCCACTTCAGGTGGAAGTTGATTGTATTATCACCTAAACTTTCTAATACTTGAGATTTCCCCACTGCACAGATCATAGTGGATGATTACAACATGGTTGACTATCAGGGAAAAAGAAGAGGTAGATTGAGCAGGAAAGTTCTTGTTTGCTTGGTAAGGGCATGGTGACTTAACTCCAGCACTTTTTGGATCTGGTAGCTGATTAAATCTGACTTTTTTTTCATGGGTACTATGATAGACTAATTGAAAAAATGCCCCCAAATCTTTATGCCTCCCTTATCCATCTCTTTTACCCGAAACTTGATAATGGCCCTTCCCACTGACTCTGGGGATGGCCACGTGACTTGTTTTGGCCAGTGGAATGTGAATAGTCATGATGTAAGTAGAGGCTTGAAAAATGCTTGTATAAATGGGCTTGTCTTCACTTTTGTGCCTCTTACACTGTCATGAGAACATGCTTGTGCTAGCTTGCCAGAAGATAAGAGGCACAAATCATTTCAATTGTTCCAACCAAAAGCATCCTAGATAAAGCTGAGAGTCAACCAGTCCCTAAATGTGCATATGAGCCAAGTCACGGTCAGTAGAGACATCTAGATGACAATCCTAGATGCATAAACCATAAAGTTGTAATTAAATGTGGATAAGGTTTTTTTGGATGTTATGCAATGTTATCATGACAACAGGATTTCTGACACAAGCACTCTCATGAGTTCCTTTGGGCCTCCCCTAATTATGGGGAAATGTTTCACCTGCTTTTTCATCAATAAGGAAAATCAAAGGCATTTCTATGCTCCTGGGTTATCCTTTCATTGTCCAGCACCTAGACATCTAAAAAAACTTCCCGATTATTTATTCTATTACTTAAGTAACATTTCCAGGGGTTTCATTGAACAAAATCCAAGAAAACCATATTTTTACTTCCTCTTGCTCATGGTCCACAATTGGGGCACAGGAAATAGTCATACCACTTTTACACAAATAAACGTTTGGAGTGAAATCTAATTGCTACACAGACAGCTCTCTCTTGCTGCTGGTATGAGTTCCATACCAGTTAACAGTGTCCACAAAATCTATAGGGACACACAGTAAGCTCATTGTGGCATCTCATTAAAGCCCCTCTCTTTTGAGTTTGGATTCGGAAGTAATACCACACCCCTCTCCTTTGGGAGAAAAAAAATTCACAACACTATTCCTTTCCAAACAAACCTGCTAAAAAATAGTCTCAAATAAACTCTGTGAAGCTATTTTGACTCTATTTGAGGTTAGAAGGTATCATTCCATCCTTCCCACTTGGGAGGTAAGGAGATCCCTAAGGTGCTGTTGTTGCCGAAGAAAGTACTCCTCATCTTTCTCTAATAAACCCAGCATTTAACATTCCTTATAGGGTTAAGGAGACTGAATTTCCTCTGAGACTTAGCTGTTACTTTTAACATTTTCACATCTGGGTCTAATATATTAGTTTGTAATGTGTTTTAATTGACACTTCTATTTTGAAATATTATTGTATTATGCTTCTTGACCACATACAATATTTCAGACTCTGGAAGATAAGTGTAAATACTGCTCTTTTTTACAGCAAAAACCATTGGGTCAATACAAGTAATATCCACCTTGATCGTTGCCCTGACGCCTTCCTCAGTAATTATTCCTCCTTATTACAGACCTAATGGCAAAAATTTGCTTACATTATGTAAATTCTTCCTTCTCACCATCCAACCCAAAACTAAACACACACATACGCACATACTCCTCATACAACACGTATACACATATACACATTCGTGTCCGAAGACAATAACTAAAAAGAAATGCAAAAAAGATAGATTTCTATGCACATCACATCATCTGGTTTCATTTAACCTGTTTGGTTGTTTACTGCTCAACAGCCTGATTTTTATGGTACACATACGGCATGGACCTATCTCATAAAGGCTTGAAATTAAACCTGCAATTTGGACGAGGCTGTGGATAAAGCCACATCCTCTATTTCACTCGTTGAGAAAGCGTCCACTTAAGGGAAAAGCACAGTTTTCAATGAGTGAATGAACAAAACATGTGCATTTGGCATCAGGAACCCAAGATAAAAAAAAAATAAACAAAATAAAAAACAGGGAAATTGCAATAAATAAGCATAGCACGGTGGTGTATAATTAAAAGCAAAGTAGTATTCAGGGATGATGAGCAGGCAGGTGTTTAGCATTATGGAAGTCTAGCCGCCATAATAGAGTCCTCCTAATTAGGTTGGTTGTTGGAATAGATAAAGAAATTGCCAGAATCAAATGAAGCCCAATCTTGCAGGAACCAGAATATTTTGTAGCTTATTAAAGAGGGTGGCAATGAATTAATGAGCTACTATTTATTGAGTGCTTATTATATTTGAGCCCTGAACTTTATACTTTAAATTAATTTAATATTTGAAATAGGATTATTTAATTCATTATAGAAAGTTGGAAAATGCTTACATAAGTTAAAGTTACAGTTACACAGCAAGGAGATATTAGGTTCACACTCCTCTTCCATAGTGGAGAACCGATTATTGAGAAAAGACTGCCTTGCTGGAAGTTACATTTCCCAGCATCCTCTGTATCTAGCTGAGTCCATATGACTAGTTCTCACCAGTAGCATGTGAATAAAAGTGATCTGTTTCTCATCTTTCTTTTTTTTTTTCTTTTCTTTTTTTTCATTTTCTGGCTATAAGCAAATATCTCCAAGGTCCTAATCTATGGTGGAGGCATCAGATGGATGAAATCAGGCCTTGTGCATTACCATCCTTGAATATTCATAGTTAATCTCTGTATTGAAAGAAACATTTATTGTATTAATCGTTGAGTTTGGAGATTATCAGTTATGGTATTTACCTTAACATACACTACTATAGTCCTCTTAATCACTGAGACATACTTAATAAAAAAAAACACACACATATTGAATGAGTATCTGCTCTGAGGGGTCGTTGTTCAGTATAACATACTTGTAGAAACTACAAGTTTACACATAGGCAGCATCATATGTGTTTGGAATTCCTATAGTGATGATGAGAGTTTTGTAGCTTTACTTTAAATATATTGTTTCATTTTAGACTTAAAGATGGAATTTCTAACTGAATTCAATAAATGTGGAAACCAAATATCAGAAGACTCAAGTAACTTGTTTGTGACAGAGTTGGAACAAACCCAAGTCCTTAAGCTAAAAAAATTTGCACGCTTTTCCTGCAACATCATGTACTTCCTAGGTAAGAAAATAAAAAAAAAAACCTAAAACTTTCTGGGTTTGTTAACTAGTGTGGAGTATAAACGGTATGGCTGAAGCTTTGAGAAGAATTTGGAAGCTTATTTATTTTAGCTGGGGTACAAGATCAGAAATAAGTCAAAAAAGGAAAGTTGATGAATTCCTGCAACATCAAGTTAGGATTGGGGTTAAATTGCCAGTAGAAGGCAAGAAGTCAAAGACCTTACAGCTTTGTAAGTATTAAGACTCCTGAAGCTGAATCTTCTCATTTCTTTTGAGCATATACTTCATCTATGGGCTTGGAAATGGCACTAGGATAAGAATCTACTTTGTCAGGAATGTATTCAATTTAAAATCACCAATAAACATGTTTTTAACAGATCATCTTTATTTCACTTAAATAAAAATTACACAAGTAGAAATGACATGATTCTAGACCACCAGTATCCAATATAACTTTCTGCAATTATGGAAATATATCTACACTATTAAATATGTCAGCCACTGGTCACATATGGCTACTGAGCATTTAAAATGTGACTAGCTTACCTTAAAAACTAAATTTTTAATTTCCTTTAACTTTGAGTTTAAACAGCCACACGTAGCTAGTGGCTACTATATTGGACAGTACAATTCTAGACTTACAGATATTATTCTAGTAAAGAAACTAAAAGTTTAATGCAAATCTATATGTGAATTAGAAAGATGCTTGATATTTAGGACAGAAACAGGAACTATATGGTGACATTTAAAAAATTACAAGATTTAAAGAACTGAAACTACGTCTACATAAATGTAGATCAATTCAGTCTAAATGGTCAAATCCATGTTCATGGAGTCTTAGAAACCCAGAATGAAGGCCATTTGCAAGGAAATAATGTCTGGCTATGTGAACAGACTCCTTATGTTCATTAAATATTCAGCTCATTTCTGAGTTCCCAGTCTCCATCTATGCCTTTATCCACCACTAGATCCCTCTTAAAGTTTATCTTTATTTTAATATGCACTCCTTTTTTTTTCTCAAAGAAAAAGGAATTGCTATTTGATGCCAATCATATATCTACTTCATTTACTCTTGACTTCACTAACATTTGCTTTTTTCAGGGGCCAGCAGATTAAGCTGGCTCTTTCTTATAAGTCCTATATTTACCTTTATTAATTTCTCCCTAGCTAAGTTTTTAAGTATATCAAAAATGATTATAATCATTAAAACCAACCAGTCAACCAAGAAACATCATCTTTAGAGTATTGCCAGTAGTCATATGTTTACCATGTTCATTTCCATATATCCTTCATCCTTTAAATCACATCCGCATGGTTTCTCTACCAACATCTAATAAGTTTCCTCTTTCAAAATTCAAACTGTCCTCAATCAACAACTTGGGTTGTAACTTAAACAATTTTCTTTAATAATATTGTTAATCGATATGAGTTGATGATGTCAAGTTTTAGAAAAATGTGTGTGAATTTGCATGGCTCAGTTGACAGATGGACTAGAGATGCCAACTTTAAAAAAATTAAGGCATTTATTTATTTTTAAATTATAGTTGACATATTATATTAGTTTCAGGTGTACAACATAGTGATTTGACATTTATATACCTTACGAAATGATCACCATGCTAAGTCTACTAGTCATCTGTCTCCATATACAAAGTTATTACGATATTATTATTTCCTATGCTGTACAATTCATCTCCATGACTTATTTTATAACTGGAAGTTCATAGCTCTTCATCCCTTTCAATTTTTCATCCATCCCCCACCAATAACAACCAATAGTAGGTTCTCTGTATCTATTTGTTTTTCATTTGTTTTGGTTTTTGATTCCACATACAAGTGAAATCATGAGCTATTTGTCTTGGTTATAAGGTAGGTCTATTATTAATTTTTTAAAGACGCTCCAAACTTTTCTATAGTGGCTGTACTAATTTATAATCCCACCAACAGTGCACAATTGTTCCCTTTGCGCCACATCTTTGTCAACATTTGCTCTTCATTGTCTTTTTGATAATAGCCATTCTGATGGGTGTGAGATAACATCTCCTTGTGGTTTTGATTTACATTTCCCTGATGATTAGTGATATTGAGCATCTTTTCATGTGTCTGTTGGCCACCTATGTGTCCTTATTGGAGACATTTCTATTTAAGTCCTCTGCTCAATTTTTTATTAAAAATTATTGGGGTGCCCAGTTTTTAATTGGATTTTTTTTAGTTTCAAGTGTACAGTACATTGGTTAGATATCTATATAGTTCATAAAACGATCCCCTCGACTCCTCCCTCCCTCTCCTGACCCTCCGCCTAGCCAACATATTAATGCTAACTGCATTCCCTAAGTTGTGCTCTCCATCCCCGTGACCATCCATCACCTACTAATTCGTACTTTAGCCCTTCACCTCATTCTCTCAGCCCTCAAAACCCCCCTCTCCTCTGTCCAACACCAAATTTTCCACTATATTTGTGAGTCCGTTTTTGATTATTTTGTTCTTTTTAATCCTTAGATTCCACATATAAGTGAAATCATGTAGTGTTTATCTTTCTCTGTCTGACATAAATACCTTCTAGGTCCATCACAGCAGTATATTTTTCCATTCCCTTTCTTTTCTTATGTAGGGGTCTTGTTTTCTTATCCTTTCAGCCACTCCATCCCTTGGTTGGAGCACTTAATTCTTTTCCCTTTAAGGTATTTACTTATTGATAGGAATGTAGTTGTTACCAGTCTTTATTCCTCTTTTCGATACATGTTTTTTCTTCTTAAAGAAGTCCCTCCAACATTTCCTGTAATACTGGCTTGGTGGTGATAAATTCCTTTAGTTTATTTTTGTCTGGGAAGCTCTTTATCTGTCCTTCAACTCTCAAGGATAGCTTTGCTGGATAAAGTATTCTGGGTTGTAGATGCTGGGTCTTCACCCTGTTGAATACTTTTTGCCAAGCCCTTCTGTCCTGCATAGTTTCTTTTGAGAAATCAGCTGCCAGTTGTATGGGTGTTCCTTTATATGCAATTATTTGTTTTTCTCTTGCTGCTTTTAATATTCTCTTTGGCATTTTAATGATGATGTGTATTGGTGCGGGCCTCTTTGGATCCCTGAAGTTTGATATTCTCTGAGCTTCTTGGGGTTTTATGTCCATTTCCTTCACCAGGTTACGGAAGTTTTCCATCATTATTTCTTCAAACAGCTGTTCAACATCTTGATTTTCTTCAGTTACACTGATCAGACGAATATTTGGAGCGGACGCGGCCCCTTTAAGAGGCGTCTGCCACTGCTGCGGCCTCAGTCTCACTCAGCCGCTGGGGACCCGGGTGCCCGCCGTCTTCGGCCCGTCCTACCTTCTGCGATTGCAGGGTGATTTCTCGGATTTCTCCCTAGTCGTGTGGCTTGTTCCTCTAGATCCCAGGCGATTTTTCCTTGCTGCTGCTCCTTGTTTCCATTACAACTTTGATTTGGTCGCCAGAGGGATGAACAGAGCCTCCATCACCTATGCCGTTTTTTTTTCTCCTCTCAATAGGATTTTTTTTTTGATGTTGAGTTGTATGCATTCTTTATATATTTTGGATATTAATCTCTTATCATATATATCATTTGCAAATATTTTCTCTCAGTAGGTTGTCTTTCCATTTTGCTGATGGTTTCCTTTCCTGTGCAAAAGACTTTTAGTTTGATGTAGTCCCATTTATTTATTGTTGCTTTTGTTTCCTTTGCCCGAGAGGACATATGTAAAAAAAAAAAAAAAAAAAAACTGCCAAGATCTATGTCAAAGGGTTTACTGCCTCTGTTTTCTTCTAAGAGTTTTATACTTTTAGCAGAGCTACTATATTTTTATTTCCCTCTACATGACTAAAGAACATGCCCACATACTGATCGATAGTGAAAGACATTTGTTATCAATGTAGTTATTCGAAAGATCTGTATATGTTTTTCATGGCATTAACTTTATTTAGAATGTTGTAAAATAAAAAGAAATTGCTATGTTACAAAGAAGATAGCTGGTGTATTAACAAAAAGGTACTAAACTTCATTCTTTGAAATAGTTTGAAATTTTAGTGACAGAATAAACATCTTTATTGTGCCAGCATAAAAGAACCTGGAAAAAGGAATTCAGTCTTCTGTTCCAAGTTGCAGTTTTACCCGACAGCTTAAATTTCTTGACATGATATGCGAGACTTTAGTACATACAGTAATATAGTTGTAAAGACTCTAAAACCACTCATACTAAAATTTGGAGCATCACAATAGTCACAGAATACTGTGGGTCATGTCTATAATTCAGAATGAAGGTCATTTCAACAATTTAAATACTATTCTTTATGCCTTTGAGATCTCAAGTAATTGATTTCTCTTGAAAAGTATCATAAATATTACATTAGTACTTGTTCATAAATGAGAACATTTTTTTCAATCATGTTGAAAAAATATATTATGTTCTTCTAAAATCACAAATTGTAGGAAAACTACTGAGAAATCAGAAAGAAAAGTTAAAATCATTTTAAAAGCAAAAACTTCTAACTTGAGCCTTATTAGAAAGAATATAAATGAAACCACAATGAGCTTGAATCCGTAGTTTAAAAAAAAGTAAAAGAGATTAAAATGATTTGTTCAAAGCAATAAGTAATTTAGTAGCTGAATCAGGACCGTAGCAGTTTAAAGACCAGCCAGCCAGGCAGATATCTGTAGTGCCTATTTGTATGTGGTACTAACATTAAAATGGTATAAATAAGAAACACAGTGGTGGGTAGCCTTGTTTTCCAGGTGTATCAGCTTACATCAAAGGTAAAGAGGACCTTCAAACAGAAGTTACAAAGCATTCCTAGTTGGCTGACTTAGCTATATCACATATTTTCGCCATTCAAATAAATAATTTCAGTATGCAGTTACAGTCGATACCACCAACTGTGAGAACTATCCAGGTTACAATCCCCTGAAATTTGTAGTTTTACATAAAACTTAAATATTAAAAAATTATCACAGAGTGCTTTTTATATTATAATCTAAATTTTCATCTGTGTAGAACCTGCTTCATAAAAGAAAGCAAGAGCGAGTAAAAACTACCAAGAAATGGTTATTTTACCCCCACCCCAACATGATACTACAGACCTCGTTAATGAATTAGAAAGTTAAAATGCTCCTGTAAAAGTTTCCTGTGTAATATATGATTCATATTACAAATTAAGGAGATGTATACAGTTGTTGCTTGAACAACACGAAGCTAGGAGTGCCAAGCCCCAGTTGAAAATCTGTGTTTAACTTTTTACTCCCCCAAAACTTAAGTTGTCTCTTGGTATTCACAGAGGGTTAGTTCCAGGACCCCCGACAGATACCAAAAACTGCAGATGGTCAAGTTCCCTATATAAAATAGTAGAACAATGCATACGGTCAGCCCTCTGCATCTGTAGATCCCCAACTGCATATAATTTCCCATAACAGTATGGGAAATTATTGAGAAAATTCCGTGTATTTTTTCAATAAGTGGACCCACACAGTTCAAGGATCAACTGTATATATAAATTTACATGCATCTCAAATTTTCAATGTCTAAGTCTGATCATATCCAAGATTAAGATTCTATTTTTTAGATTTCAATATTAGTTTTTATTCCATATTTTTTTATAAAGTTAAAAAAGAGAGAGATAAACACTATGTATTAAATCTATAGCTCTATCAGACTTACATATATACTTATATTGAACATTGTTATAATCGTGTGAGACAGGAAAAGAAATACTTCTCCATGCATGTAGAAAGTTTTTATGGACATAGATCCAAAAATGTGCCCCAAAGGTTAGCACCGATAGGCAACTACCTATTACATTGTAAAGATACTTTGACATAATGTAAATAAAAAGTTAATAATTATGCTAGTAATATATTAATTGGAAGAATGCCAAAATGCCACATAAGTGCAAGTATTTCCCTTCTAGCAAAAGTTTCCATATTCATGTCTTATTTGAGATAAAGGACATAGATGAAACACAACAAGTACTTAATTACTATTGTTTAATAGTAGTAGTAGTATTAGAAGCAGCAGCAAAGAATTATATTGTGCTAGTAAGTTAGTTTGGTTTAAATACTTTTCATATATTAAATCATTTCATCTTTACGATAGTCCTTTGAGATATGTACTACTACTCTCAAATGTATTTTACATTTGAAGAAACTGAGGCATAGAAAAGTTCAATGATTTTCCCAAGGGCATAGAGCTGGTAAGAAGACGGGATCTGAATCCAGATTATCTGGCTTAGATTCTATGCTCTTAACCATTGTTTTATACAGTCTCTACCAAAAAAGAAAAGTATATTTTAACTTTGTTATGGATATTCTGACACACACCTGAGAGCCAAACAGTCCATATTTCAAAAAATGATTCTGAGACTTTAAAGCGGGGTCTATATCTGCTCTATGCTTTTGATCTATCATGAATTTTAAGCTTTCATAAATATATTTCAATTTCCATGTAATTTACTACCTTGGTCCCGGACATATTGCCAATATCAAGGCAGGATAGAAAACTAGTTTAATAAAAAGAGATAACTTGTGTCATATAGACACAATCTCTCACAAAAATAAAGCACAAACATATTTACTTTACATCCTCCAGGGACTCACTGTTAACACAGTAAGTATATTCTTCTCTGAGGTCCTTTGAAAAGGAGAAAGAGTACTATGCTAGTGCCTTTGTGCAAATTAGAAAAGTGAGGCAATCTCAAGACACCATGTTGCATCTATTGGAAATTTGTTACAATAAACTATTTCAGAACGAGACACATTGCTTCTATTTGTCAGGACATTCTTGCAGAAAATATTCAAACCAATGGCATGTATTATGTGAATGTCCCTCCTCCTTTAGACAGGGTACCATAGGGTACAGCACAACCCATGAGACTGTACTCAGTGGCTCTGAATCCACAGCCACCGACAATCATTCTCTTAAGGTAGAGGCAGCAATCTTACA
>NW_006434901.1:75819-107528 GCF_000325575.1 Pteropus alecto | reverse complement strand
TAAGATTGCTGCCTCTACCTTAAGAGAATGATTGTCAAGAGACACCTTTAATACTTCTTTCTGTCTTTTAAAGATTCTCTGCTAATCATCCTACAAGATCTTCTAACATGTAATTATGGTACCTAAATAAACAAGGACAAGTGATATTTGACCCGTCTATCTTCATTAGCCATAGGGACTTGAGAGTAGCTTTTTCAAAATTCAAACATTAAAGGGCATGGATTCTAATCCAAACAGTTCAAATAAGAATTGTACACACTAACCACAGTAGAACAAGCACAGCAAGTTCTTGAAAAGACACCTTAGATTGTGTAATCATTCTACAACTTCCCAAGAAACCTCAAAGATCTTACCACTTTATGTGGCTCACCCTGAGAACATCTCCCATGTCACTCAAAGAAAGATAAATTTAATTTAATAATTGTAGAATCCTCCTCATGCTCTCCTCCCATTTTTCAGATATTGAAGATAACCTAAAATAAATCCTCCTATGGTGTTTAAGGAGAAGAAATATAGGATGGTGGCATTTGGTTCTTTTCCAACTCCAACTTCTGCTGGACTACGAATGTGAATTTTCAATAATAGTAACAAGAAAAACATTCAGCTATTTTCTCTCTGCACGGGCCACATTTTAAGGAGCCTGATCAAAACGATAATCTCCATTTAAACCTCCTGGATCCAAGATCAAACATTAGATACATTTCCTGCTTTTGACCATACCTTGCCTTCAGTAAAGTTCAGATGGTTTAAAACTGGGTTATACGTGACATAATGTAATGTTAAAATTACAACCAGCCATGTCTCTTTATCCAGCATCACCAGCCCCAGATCTTTTCTACCTGTGTTTCTACCTCGAATTTGGGCATCCTCTGGGCATTGGGTCAAGTAAGGTTTAAATTTTATGATTTCCCTTGATGTCCTTTATTTATTAAAGGCTTATAATCAAAACAACTTTGTTTTCTTCTTTTACATTTTATTTTTCCTCATTTTATTTTTTTCTATTATGAAATTAATATGTCTCCCAATAAAGAAATGATAATATCAGTTGCTATAAGCTAGACACTGGAATGAAGACATATATAGAGATGTAAACTTTATGCAAAGGAATTTCTGGAAAATGCAAAGATGGATAAGATATGGATCCTGCCCACTAGTAATTTATAATCCATTCACGTAGATTTAAAGCTAAATAAAAGAAATGGCTTTAATTCAATTAGAAATTGATAACCAAATGATAACTCTCACTAAAGTAGGCACAAATAAATTACTATAATAGGAAGAGAAAAAGATTATTTCTGAATATGATAGTCAGAAAAAGATTACATCAACTAAGAAATAATACGCACATATCCCTCTATTTATATTGAACATTTCTATATAAATTATTTTGAAAAACATTTTGCTAATACTCATACAAGAACTTTAAATATGCTCTTAAATAATTCAAAATTAGGATCAATATGATTCTCAAATAGTTCAATAGATTTTCACTTTATAAAACCATTCAGATAGCACCTATTTTACATTGCCTAATGACATGTCTATCTATAGAAACAAAGCAAGCTCTATGTTATCCTGCTCTTTTTTTCTTAAAGAGTATAAGCATACTTAAATCAAATACCAGTCCTTGAAGTCTTCTTGGAAGTGAAGATGTGAACCAAGAGTCATTTATGTTCTTAATTTAAACATGCAATGAGCTCTTGCTATGTGTCGGGTACTTATCCAGGTAATAAAGATAGAACAGTGAACAAAAGAAAAATGTCTGCTCTTATGGAGCTTCTGTTGTAATGGGTGAAGCTGACAAAATACAAACAAATAAAAACATAAATAAATATATCCGTATTGTACATTGTGTTGGTATATGCTAGGGGCCATACCAAAACAGAAACAGATAAGGGCAGGAGAGAATATAACATGGGATGCTAGTTTACTAGAGTGCTCAGGGAAGATGTCTATGAGAAGGTGACAGAAAGTTTCTGGCAGATTAAGCAGCATGTGCAAAAATGTTTAAGTGAAGATATTAGACTCTCTGAGAAATGGCAAGAGTTCTGTAATCCTGAAATGAACCATGTAGGTTAGAAAGAGGTAGGAGATGACATCAAAGGTAGGAGATTCAGGACATTATAGGACTTTGAATATCACTTTAGAATGACATGGAAAGCCATTAAAGGGTCTTAACAGGAAGAGTCATATGATGTGACTTGAAATTTTAAATGACCATTCCACTAGATGATGATCACAGAATGTAGGTGAATAAGGATGGAGCAGGGAACGTCACACCATATACAAAAATTAGTTGAAATTGAATCATTGACTTAAATGTAAGAGACAAATAAATAAAACTTTCAGAATAAAACAGAGGCAAAGACATTTGCAATCTTGTATTAAGCAGAGATTTCTTAGCTACAACACTAAAATATAGTCCATGAAAGAAAAAAACTGACAAGTTGGACCTCTTCAAAGTTCAAAATGTTTGAACTTCAAAAGACACCATTAAAAAACAAAAAGTCAAAAAACAAACTGGAAGAAAATACTTGTAGACACATTTTCAATATAAGATTTGTGTCCAGAATTTATATATTAAAAAAACCCTTCACACCTCAATAGTAACAGTAAAGTTACTAAAATCATTGAATTGTACACTTGAATCAAAAAAAATTGTAAACTCAATAAAAAAAGGGCAAAAAATATGAATGAACATTTCATCAAAGAAGATCATTTCATCAAAGAAGATATATGAATAAGTACATGAAAAGATGCCCAATACCATTAGCCATTAGGAAATATAAATTAAAACCACAATAAGCTACCATTCCACATGCACTAGAATGGCTAGTAGAGAAACCTTTATACATTGTATAACCTTTATACAATGTATAACCTTTATACATTGCTGGTGGGAATGTAAAATGGTGCAGCCAATTTGAAGAACAGTTTAACGGTTTCTCAAAAAGTTAAATATGCAACTACCATATGACCCAGAAATTTTACTTGTGGATATCTACGCAAGAGAAATGAAAACATATGTACACACAAAGACCTGCATGTCAAAGTTTATAACAGAATTATTCATAAGAGTCCCAAACCAGAAACAACCTAGGTACTCATCGACTTATAAGTGGGTAGACAAAAATGACGATCCATAAAATGGAATACTCTAAAGCAGCGGTCCCCAATCTTTTTGGCACAAGGGACCAGAGCACCTATGAGAATCTAATGATCTGAGGTGGAGCTGAGGTGGTGAAGCTAGCGCTGGGGAGCGGCTGCAAATACAGATGAAGCCTCGCTCACTGGCCCACCGCTCACCTCCTGCTATGTGGCCTAGTTCCTGACAGGCTACGGACCGGTACCGGTCCTCAGCCCGGGGGTTGTGGACCCCTGCTCTACAACAATAGAAAGGAACCAACTACTGACACATGCTAAGTCAGGGTGACTCTCACATATATGATGCTAAGTGAAAGAAGCCAGAGAGAAGAGACTACATATTGTATTATTCCATTGATATGAAATGACAGTAGAGAGAAAGTAGACTAGTGGTTGCTAGAGGTTGGGTTGGGAATTGAGAATGGTCATGATGGATCTTACTGAAGGGATAAAAATGTTTTAAAACTGAAGTATTGTGGTGGTTGTACTACTCAGTGAAGTTACTAAAATCATTGCATCGCACACTCGAACTTTTATGAATTTTATATGTAAAATATATTTCAATAAAGTGGTTTGTAAAAGATGGAAGCAGACAGACTATTCAGGAGGCTCTAACTGTGGTCAAAGGAAGAGATGACAGTGACTGTCCAGTGAAGAGAATAACACATAATACGTCATCAAGATTTGGATAGATCTCAAAGTTAGTGTCAACAGGATTTACTCTTCGGTTTGATGTGAAATGTAAAGAAGAAAGGAGTAAAAATATTTCATTTTAAGGTTTTCTTCTGCTCTAAAACAAATGGTAGAATGGGGGTGTCATTTATTCAGATGGCAAATAACATAGATTAGGTTTGGTCAGTAGTAAATCAAAAGTTTGGCTTTAGATATGTTAAGATTGAAATGGCTATTATGCAGCCAGGCAATATCAGCTATGAAGCCGGAGTTCAGGGAAGAACCCAGAGCTATAGTAAAAACAATATTTAGTTATTAGTAGAGACTTTATTCGAAGCTAGATGAATTCACTAACAGGGTGGATGTATACAGAGAAGACAAGAAGCCTGGGGATTGAGTCTCAAGACATCCAAAATTTACAGATAAGGAAAATAAACAGGAACTTTCAAAAAGATTGAGATGGAGCAGCCAATTAGATAGGAAAAAATTCCAAGAGTTTGGAATCCCTGTGGTGAATTTAAGAGTGTTTCAAAAACATGCAAATATGTTATTTGTTTGAGGAAGATGAGAACTGAGAGTCACTGGGATGGCAACATGGAGGTCAGCAGTAACTTTCAAAAAGTGGTGGTTTGGGTGGAGGGTTGGGGATGAAATTCTGATCAAGTGATGTGTTATTTAATTTTATGTGTCAACTTGACGGGGCCATGGGGTGCCCAAATATCTGGTTAACATTATTCTAGGTGTGTTTGTGAGGGTGTTTCTGGATGAGATTAACATTTGAATGAGTAGACTGAGCAAAGCAGATTGCCCTTCCCAATGTGGGTGGGCCTGATCCAATCTGTTGGAAGCCTGAATAGAAAGAAAGGCGAAGTAAAGGAGAATTCACCCTTTCTGCCTGGCTGTTTTCGAGTTGGGACATCAATCTTCTCCTGCACTCACACTGGAACTTATATCATAGGCTCTCCTGGTTTTCAGGCCTTTAGACTTGAACTGGAACTATACCATTGGTTCTCCTGGGTCACCAGTTTGCCAATTGCAGACCTTGGGACTTCCTGGCCTCCATGATCATGTATATCTCCTATTGGTTTTGTTTCTCTGAAGAACTTAGACTAATACAAGTAGGTTGAAAGAAGAATGAGAGCAAAATAAGTGAATCATAAAGTATAGGCAACTCTTTCAAGGAGTTTTACTCTAGAAGTGAAAGGAACAATGACGGTAGCTAGAGATAAACTTAGGATCTTGATATCACATACTCTTAAAAGAAAGATTAGGATGATACCCTTGTGCTGGAGAATATGGCTATCCAGGAGAAAGGTACAATTGCCGTAGTAAAGCCCTTGAAAGATATACAGACTTGTGATCTAGTGCATACATCAAAGACTGGCCTTAGGATTTCAGACAGGTTATCAATTGAAGTGAGTGGGTAGAAAGTTTACATGGCTACACGAGCAGATTTGTTGTTAGATTTGGACGTAGGGGTATGAGAGACATCTCTTTTAATAGCTTCTGTTGTCTCAATGAAATTTTTAAAAAAGATAACCAACAGATAGTAAAAGGGGTATATAGTGGGGAAGAAGTGTAGAAGTTTAAGAAAAGAGGAGTAAATATGAAATAATTAACAGAGAGAGGGGTCGTCCTATCTAACAAGAAAAAAGACCAGCTGACAATACTAAATTCACTTAAGATTTGTGGTATCTTGAGCACAAAACTACATGGCATGTACACGTGATAAACTGTTAAATACTGAATAGTTAGAGAATTTGATTGAACCAGGTTTCAGGTTTTTCAGATGACTGTGGTAGCCAGGCAAGCAGGAAAGTGGGTGAAAGAGAGAAAACAGGACAGGTCAACGGATAATGACTGCCAAAAGGGGCAAAGAATTGTTGCAGCAAAGACACTGGCAAAAATGAACTGAAAAGAGAGGAGGTGAGGCTCAGAGAGTGGAATGTTTGAAACTGAGAACATGGAGGAGATATACGTACTGGGAATGATAATGTCTGGCATGACCAGGATGTTGGTGGTTTATGTGGGCTGGAGGATAAGATAATTACAAGCAAGATCAAGAAACTGGGAGGCTCATATATTGGAAGGGTTCTCTATTTTTAAATCATCATGCATTATATCAGGAACAGTATGCAATGGAGAAACAGTCAACCAGGTCAAATATCTTCAAGGAAAGAGGGGAGTGACACAGAGATCTATAGAAGTTTTCAGTGAGAAGGAGAGTGATCAAACCTAATAACGAAAGCTTCAGTGTAGAGATGTTTAATAAGAGAGGAGAGAGAGAACAATTTAGAAACAATCATGAGGAACAAAGAGGGAACTCTTCCAACCTTCAGAACTGTCTGAGGAATGTAGGACAGAGAACACTAGCTTTTGAGAAAAAGCCACTTTATAAGTAGTGGCTTAGGGAGAGAGCCAGGTTTCAGTCAGATAAAAAATGGTAAGAAAACATAAGACGCAGTATCTCTCAAACTTAAATGTACATGCAGACTACCCAGAGATCTTGCTTAAATGCAGATTCTAAGGTTTGGCCTAGGATTCTGCTTTATTAACAAGTTCCCAGGTGAGGCTAACACTTTGAGTAGCAAGCAGATAAGAATTACAGAATAAAGAATGAAATGGTTTGGTATATCAAGGATTGGTGGAGGTTTGGGTCAGCCATGAGGACGAGAATGAGAGTCTAGGTGATGAGTGATCAAATGGGGTCTCAGGTCTTTTTGTTGACTGAGACAAAAGGGACTTTGTATGATTGAACTAAAACGAATTGTCTTTTCAGAAGTTGTAGTCATCAGACTATTCAAGTGGGGGACACATGAAGAATTTCTTGCCAGGGAATCCAGGGCTTTATATGTTCCTAGTTCAGACTTTAATTGACAGTATCAGGGTCCAAGGGAGAGAAGGCACTAGAAGTGCTTGGGATTCTGTGGATGTCCCCTGTCCACTTTTGACAGTGTGCTGAGTTATTCCTATATCATCTTCCGATATGACTCTTAGAGAAAACAAATCCAAATTGACATAGAAAAAGGAAGAGGCAGGTTTACTCTGCTCTGAATTGATTTCCTATTCTCCTACTTTTTTTTATTTTACAAACTTTCATCCCCAAGACTGAGAATACATCACTACCCATGCATTATTTCCATTCTTGTGACCTATATTAAATTCTTAACACATCAACATTTATTGCGCCTTAAAATTACCTAGGATTAGAAATTATTAAAAGGAGTCTGAAAAATAAGGAATTTTGTTATTTTATCTATTCATAAAAAAGATAGGTCTTCATTTCCAATTCCACATATAGTTAGAATATATAAACTGATGATACAGCCATACACATTTTTGGAGACTACAAAAATTCCATTTCAAAGTATAATTCAAAGAGAAGCTATTTAAAGTAATCATGTAAATATATCTTAGAGATACACAAGAACAAATTTATGAAACATCAGCATCCCACTATAGCTAGCCTTTTCTACTAGTATATATAGTCAATCATTCTGAAATATTGAAATGAGCTCAAATTAGCGTAATTCAAAAATAAAGTATTCGAAGACAAATGTGAATATGGGTGCATATTCCAAATCTTTCATCATAGATTTTAACCATTAATACTTTTAAAGTAGCAATAAAACATACATGTACTTATTCATAGGGTACACAAATTTTACAAAATGTAAATAGAACATCGTTGGGAGTTTCAGCTTTATCCATAAGCATAACTGCCAGAAACCTCAATTAAACCAAAACTTTAAAAGAAAATATAGTGTTAAGATTACTACATTTGGTTAGTTTTCTTTCTTTCTACTAATCATCACAGAATCAAGACTATTAGGATGAAGATCTCTGAGTTCCAAAACAAATTATGCTAAGAATGACAGAGAAACTGTTATGGACAAATATTTAGAGAGCCACTGAATGAATGACAAAGCCAAGGAAACTGAAACAAAGTTCTTCTGAATCTGGGGTTTCCCATACTCTCCTAAGTTGGGCACATTCCTCCTCAAACACTCTCCTATGGGGTCGCTCTATTCTGAGTCTACAGAGGTGACTTCAGACGGCATGAAAAACTCAGGAAGGCTAATATGGATCATGGATGGTTTTGTGAATAACTCCATAAGTGGTATCAGTAACTTATATATTTACCTTTGAATGTTGGGATGGTCTAAGAATCAGTCAGGTAGGAGCCTACCATTGCTAAATCCATATTTGCTGCAGAGCAACTGTGTGTAGCGAATTGATAATAGCCAGCTTCCCAAGCAGCTGCCATGTGGTTAGGGAACATAAGCTGAGTGGGCAGAAGAACCCTCTTAAGGAGTTGCTGAAGCACAACTTTCAGATTAGGTGGCATAGCTGTGGCCTCCTGGGAGCAAGAATGGCAGAGCTTATAGCTCTTTTTCATCCTAGCTGTCAGGCAGACAGTGAACAGAAGCAGCAGGGTGACAGATCGCCACTTCAGTTCCTAACAGAAGGCTACATATCATTAAGGACGTGGAAATACAAAAATTACTGTACTGAAACGCATAGCTCTATAGTCAGGAGAGTTCCTTCCAGGAGACCCAGATGAAGGCATCTGGTAATCTTTTGATTCAACTGAGGGATGGATACTTTCTATTAGAAAATGTGATTCAAGGATTTAACCCAGAAGAACAATTCATTACACAATCACTAATAAATTTTACAAGCTCTAGATACGAGAAAAACCCTTTAATTTAGTCGTTTTCCCCCCATCCCCTCAAATATTCTATCTGCTAGAAAAGGTAAGTGATAATTTACTGTTAGGGAGAAAAGTTCAGAATCTTGTCAGTGCCTTTTAAGACTCCTGTGAATTTGGATGAGTTTCTCACTGAGCCTCAACTTTCTCCTCTTTAAAATGGGGGTAATAATAGTTAACTTTTTTTTATTGTGTTGAGTATCAATGACATTTTTAATGTGCCTGGGAGAATCTAGGCATTAAATACATGGAAATTAGAATCATTAGTATTAAAAAAAATCCTTTTTTTCTCTGTTATAAAATGCTTTTTATACATATCCCCATGAACTAGGCAGAACATTTTCACTAATGTTCTATAGATAAAAGACTTAGGGTTCAACAAGAGTGATCTGCACAAGTTTATAAGTGGCAAAGACCTCACTGAAAATCAAGTTTCTTCACTTCAATTCCACTGTTCTTTGACTTGTAAATATTTATAAAACATGTATTTAACGTACTCAATTAAAGGAGGCTTGGGAAGAGTTTTTCTAGTATGTATTACAACATGACATGCCGCTTAAAAATAAAAGACGTGGTGGCAAATATATACAAAATTCACTCATACCCCTTGCAGGTTTATTTTATGGTGCTCGATTTGCTGAAAGAGATACTCAATTCTGTGTTAAAGGAAAACATGTGTACTTCCATGCATATGTATACATATTATATTTAAGACATACTTTGCCCTGGCAATTAAGGGGTCAGCGAACCCACTACCCCACCACCTGTTTCTGTAAACAGACTTTTCTTGTAACGCAGCCACGCCCATTCCTTTACTTGTGGTCTATGGCTGCTTCTCCATCCCAGTGGTAGAGTTAAGTAGGTGCAACAGTCCATGTGGCCAGCAAAGCCTAAAATTTTACCTATCTGGCCCTTTAAGAAAAAGGTTGCCAGCCCTTGCACTAACTGGTTCATTTTAAATAAATGTAGGGAACACATCTGCATAATGATAAGCTCTCCAGTTTCTTGCTTGTATAACTAACACCCACTCCTAAATATTTTTAGAGAATATAATGTAATACACCAAGGTTAATACTTCATTTTTTTTTTCTATAAGTATTCTTTGTGTAGTGATCACAGTGTTTAGTTAATGAGAATCCAGGGAGCTAGCTAGCATCATTGTCAAAAGGAAGCCTGACTTGACCTTTCATTCAATAAAGATCCAGTTATTATCTCTTCTGAAGGACAAATTTTGAATATGTAAAGAAACATATCAGCAGCTCATTGAGCCTAATAAAGACTTAGTTATTGATTAATTAGGGTGCACCCGACATTCAGGAACCATTGATGAGCTCAGAAATAAACAGATTAAATTGGGGGAAAAAGTTCAGATGATACTGACATTGATTTTTTTTTTAGTAAATGTTTGCATTCTGATATCCATATTTATAGAAGACAAGTAAAAAGGAGATATATAAATGATTTAACCACATAATGGTCTCTTGAAAAGTTTTAAAATCTATGATATTCTTTCATTATTTGGTGATAAATCAAATGCTTTTGTTTTCTATACATTTGGAAATCATTTACTTAAATGAGACATCATTGCAATAAAGGACTATGATGATTCCTAAAAAAGGAATCGAATGATCAAACATTTAACAATAAAGGCATATGAGAGGAATAATCTATTCCACAGTTTAATGTAACTGACATTGACAAAGTTAGCACCATTTCTGGTTTCTTTGGTCACAAATTCATGTCTAGTATTCCAGTCAAGAGTCTGAATCCATTGCATCTAAATGAAATAAAACAGTATGATTAGAATTAGCCAGAGACATTGATTTATCATTGACTGGAAGGGTAAGATGAGTGTATTATATAAGGAGCAGGGCTGTCACATTGGAAGATATTTCAGCATTCTACTTGACTGATGTCCCTGGGTGATGAGAATTTCTTTGGTTTAGATCAGTAATTCTCAACTCTAGTTGCACTTTGGGAGCATCTAGAGTTCTTTTAAGATAACACCAATTATTAAGGGTCTACTCCAGATCAATTATATCATAATTACTAGTAGCAGGGCTCAAGTATTGCTAGTTCTTCAAAATTCCCCGGTTTATTCCCATAAATATCCAGCGCTGGGAACCACTAAATAGACTAAAGAGAGGAGGAAGATTTTCCCATCAGATAAGGGAAAAATGGAACACAGATACCAGATTTTTTAGGACCTTATGAAGGCGAGGCTATTAATAATCTGTGAAATAGAGTGATAATTCTTAGCTCCCAGTTGTTTGAATGAATTTACTTAAACTGAGTATTCAGCCAACTTCTCCACAGAAGACAAGTAAATATAATGGTCAGGACATGATATACATGTACAGGGGCTCAAAAACTATTAAAATCTAAGATTGTTAATTGTTTTTTGTTGGCACATCATATTTGGATTCTCTCCTTTGAAGAGTGATGTGCTGGTACATGGCAATCTCCATCTTGAAAACTTTGTTGAAAATAAACCCAAAGACAGACATTGTCTCCTTTGCTTTTATATTCAAACAAGGGTAACTGTGAAACATAAAATTGGAAAATAAAGCTAGTAGAGTCTTGATTTTTAACAAAAATGATGTATTTATTGATGTATGTTCCTTAAGGGAGGCCTATGCAAAATATATTCTAATAGCTTACTTAAATTTTCATAGTGTATCTTAAGTGGCTTAATAAAAATTTTAGGAAATCTGTTGAGATTATTTATTTAGTTATAGAAATGGAAATTAGGAAATTAGGATTCTCCCAAAGTATGGTTTAGTACCCGTTTTATTCTTAGATCTCAGAATGGATGAAGTTTTTGAAATTTATATACATATCTATATCTATATCTATATCTATCTATCTATATTCTAATTTTCAGGTATCTTACTATAAGGACAAGACAATTCTGGATGGCAGCTGTTATTCATGTGTTCAAACTTCAAAAACAATTATTGGCAGTCTTCAAAATAATTGCCCTCCAAATAAATGTCTTCCTAAAAAGTTTCATGATCATGAAGACAAAGAAAAGCTGAGAAACTATTCCAGATTAAGGGATACTAAAGACATATGACATATGACAACTAAATTTACGGCATACTTATAAATTTGATCCTCCATCAGAAAAAAAAATATACTAAAAGAATATTTTGAGACAATTGCAAAATTTGAATATGGGCATTGGATTAGCTAATAACACTGTTAATAAATTTCCTAACTTTGCTACCTACACTGAGGCTATGCATGAGAATATTCTTAGGAAATACATATATGTAGATAGATAATAGATAGGTAGATAGACATAAATATTTAGAAAAAAGTGATAAAACAAATGTGACAAAATGTTAACAATATATAAATCTGGTTCAAAGATATCTGGACATCTTTTGTTCTTATAACTTTTCTGTAATTTTTCAGTCATCTTAAAATGAAAGTATAAAAAATGGTTATGAAACAGTGCATGTTGCAGGAACTTCTAAATTAATAAGAAAACAATAACAGCTAAAATCATGGTATTCGCATTCTAGTGGATGAAATATATAAAAGTAGGAAACCAATAAATGAACTAGATAACTTGGAATAGTGATACTATGAAAGAAATATAATGGGGTAGTACAGTAATATAATAAGAAAGATTTGGGGTAGAAGGTGTTACTTATCCATGTTGATATCGGAAGGCTTCCCATAGGAGGTGATATTTAACTGAGCTAATTATTGGGATATCTTAGGAAAGGGATGTCCTTGACATTGGACAATGTTTTGTAAGACCAAGAAACAAAGGGAGGCCAGTGTAAACAGAGCTTAGTGAACCACCAGGGAATCCATAAAGGACTGAGGTTGAATTTTAGATCTTTCTGCTTACCTAAACTATTTCTGGGTAGGTCATTCTGCTTTCCTACGAACCTCAGGCTGAAACAATTCTGATTCCCAAAGGCTGCAGGTAAAAGTACTGTCAAAGCTAGAACGGACTATACAGTTAGTTAAGATTAATATGAGTGTTCGTTAAACTTGAGAGTAAATGTGGCTCGATCTTCTTCTGGAGAACAGGTTACAATCTTAATTGTTTCCTTTGAATTAGAGCTTCCTTTTCCCCATATAAATTAAGTAAAATAATATGTTGGACTTGAATTTTATAAGCCTTAATTAGTCTTGTAATGCATTTCTTTATAACATATCATTTTGCCCAGAGATTATTTATGGACCAAAAAGAAAAAAAAAAAAAAGGACAAAGAATAGGTTTTAAGTTTTCCTTTTTTCTTTGTATTTCTTCTCCACCCTCTCTTTTACCTAGAGAGCAGTAACCATAAAATAGATAAAGGGAGGCTGTGGTATTATACACAACTTTTTTCCCTCTGGTTCTTGGATCAAAGGATAAATAATGTTAGAGCCACTTATCACTCCTCAGACACTGATGACTGGAAAAGACAGGGGATCCTCAAGAAATCATGAGATGGATGGGATTTTTAGATCTTCTGCATTTTTAAGTGGCTGTGTTTTGTCCCCTTCACTGAGTGTGATCTGATGTGTGAAGTGATAACCATGGGTCACGGCTGCAGAAAAACAGAACAGAGTGGTTTCTTGCCCTACCCAACCCGTGGCAAACTTTCCCCTTATTATGAAAAATATTCTTTTTCAGTTTTGTATTTGTTATTACAGATATGGGTTGTCCCCGGCACCAACCCTCAAATTATGACTATCACACTTCTATGTCTTTACCTTAAGCAAGTTACTGCTATAAAGGTGAACTTTATAAACAAACCATATGTAAAATCTCTTGATATATATAAATATATTTGTTCTTAATTATTTTGCAAGCACAATAAATCACAGCTATGCATGCAGGAAGAGGAGGATGATTAAAAGTATCTTTACAACGAAAGTTAGAAAAGAGAGGAAAATAAAGGCAAAGCTAGGCCAAGGCCTGAGAGGGTGAGTGCAGTGGGATATTGTCATGGGACTCTAGGAACGGTGATAAAAATTATGGTTTTAGCTTAGAAAAAAAGGAAGACCTACCGAGATTTGGTCCTTGACTACCTCTCTGTCCTTGTCTACTCTTCCTTGTCTCTCTTACTGTACTTTAGCTGCCTGGTCACTTGTTGGTCCTCGTGTATGTTCTCCTAGGAACTCTTTCTCTCCAGAAGGTCACAGGGCTTCATTCTTTACTTCCTTCCAATCTCAAGTTGTCTCCTCTAATTAGCTTTTCCTGAGCATCCTATCAAAATTAGTAGTGTTGTCCTTCTCCATAACCTTACTCTGCTATGTTTTAATCCAAGCTACTTATTACCATCTGGAATTTTATTCATCTATTAATTTTTTGTATCTAGTCTATTGCCTGTTTCCTGCCTTAGACTATGAATTCTGGAAAGGCAGCAACTTTGTTGATTTCATTCACTACCGTATTTCTCATTCGAAGAACACTGTCCGGTGCATAAATACCACACAATTCATGTAGAATGAAGAGTGAATGAATTCTCATGTCATCAATAATAAAAGCGAATGATAAATTCTTTAATGAAAGTAAACAATAGAATTGTCCATGACTTTAGCTAAATTAGATCTCAAGGTAATAGATATGGCAAGTGGGTTCCAAGAAAGATGAAGTAGAAGTAGAATGGACCCAACAGAAAAAAAGACCTGCTTCTTTTAGAAATCAGGGGTCAGTCACCTCCTATGCCTGAGAGAAGATCTATGTTTGGCATGTAACATTATTAATGGCAAATTCCCTTACACTGTGGTACATGTTCATGCAGAACTTTCACTATTCTGTTCTAGATGGCAATGAGTAGCATTAGAAAGATGATATAACAAATGAAATAGAGAAATCAAGTATATGTTCTTCATTTATCTTTGAAGAAGTACAGTCCTGCCTTTTTAGCTCAGAATATAAGTGAAAGCTAAACTGGACAAAATTAATTAAAAAAAAAAAAAAACCAATAATGACAACATGAGTCTTTTGTTTGGCAATCTGACCTTGATGGGATGGCTTGCTTCAGAGTTAGTTCTGCATGTCATTTTCTACCATTGTATCACATACCTCCTGAGAGTTTGGAACACAGCTTACTCATCTTTGCATCCTTCACAGCATGGGTCAGACTGATTTTCATATGGTAAGGGGTCAGCAATAGCTATTAAGCTATAATTGCAAGGCATTTAAGACTTTTCCTTTAATATAATTCTTAAATTTTATTTAATATTTTCATAATAGCTACAACCCCAATTCTTTTCAAACATCAGCAACTTGTCTATAGTTCAACAAGAAATATAAATAAGATACATGTAAAATATAACTCATTTTCTGTGTCATTTAGGGAAAATTTATGACTGGGCATATAAAAGAAAGCTTTCAAGATGGGGTTGAGCTTTTGGTAGTGGTATAAAGTATTTGAGTGGTCCAGGCAATGTTATATCTCCCAGGCATTCTGTTCAAATCTGTGAAATCTCAACCTCAATGCTTAATTCTTCATAATTCTTCATAATTTTATCAATTACTAAGAACGTGAATGCAAACTCTGGGTGATTTTTAACCACTTTTCTTCCTGACAAATATGATACCCTGACGGAGAATCCAATCTTTCTTTTCTTCCCTTCGCTTCCCTTCCTTTTCCTTTTCTTCTTCTTCTTTTTTTATTTATTTATTGTTTTTGCTTAACTGACATTGGCATTCTTGACCTTGACTCAAATTCCTTTCCAACACTGATCTGCCCAGTTAAAAGGCTTCAAGTGTTTCCCCTTGACCCAGTTAATCTAATGTCAAAGGTAACTGTGAATGCTCAAGCATCTCACAGAGCTCTGTAGATGTTGAAATGCTCTCTTATTTAGGAAACCAAATGCAAATGCATTCAATTTTATCATCATAATGGCCCTCTCATAAATAACAATAGGCTTACATTTGAAGCAACTTTTTATTTCACAGGTTTTTCTTTGTCTCATGGTGCTCACTATTCTTGCATATTTATGATGAAATGCCTTATTTTTTCACTCTAATTACCTCTGACCTACTCTTTTCCTTTACCACCCAATTCTAATGGAACTCTTTAATGCATCTACAGTCCTTCAGAGGATTTCAGTCACCTTCCGTCTTTGACTTCGGTTGGTATTTTAAGACCTGAAAGTCACTGGTACTTCCAAAGAGAAGGAAGGATGGAATTAGGAGACAGTTTTTTATTATCTAGACAATATTTTTGTTGCACTCACATTAGGCGTGAGGAAATGTGCTGAGTCCTAATTGCTGTTATAGAGCAATTACTAAGGTTAAGAAGAAGCTAACACGGCAGTGTTTGGGCCTAGTAAACAAATCACATTTTAACTATGCAGAAAAAAAAAGTTTCCTATTTATTTCCATTTGTTTTCTGTGTATAGAGTCATTTGCTCATATCGTGAGTGCCTAAAAACCTAACTTCCAATATAACTCATTTCTTCTCTTTTTTGATGCGTATATACTACTTTGTTTAAAAAAACTGGATTCAATTTTTTTTTTAATTGGAGACAAATTACATGGTTTTACTTGGAGAAAATTTGTATCTACACCTAACAACATTCTCTTACCTACAACATGTGTGGCCCAACAAACCACAAATGGAGTTCTGTTTGTCTATTCTTTTTCTTTTAGACCATATGGAGTAGATAGGAGTGCATTTATTCTGTGAAATTATATTTGACCAATAACAAAAATACATTTGGGAGGACAATATATGGAATACGTACTGGGACACACCTTAAATATAGCCTCTGACTGCATATCAGAGAGTATTATAGACATGTTGCTATACTAATAAGAAATATTTGCTGCCTGTTTCTTAAGATGCAAAAAAGGCTCCAGGAATCAGAAGGAGCCAGATGGAGATGGAAACAAGATATGCAGCTGGCCCATCTGCCAAACACACGGGCGCTAGTGTGCAGTCCAAGGAGAACTCACTGACTTCCCTTGGATAATCAACCTTATTCCAGAAAGTAGTCTGTTCACTTGGCTGGCTATACAAGAAGCTCATAAAAATAAGCATTTACGAGGAATGCTATATATTATAAAATTCAATGCCATCACTTTTGTTAGCAAGAAATGGTATTGTTATACAGTTGTTTAGTAATATTTTTCCTGCTTGCTCTTGTACAAATTGAATCTCATTTTGTTCTTTTCTGCCCACAGACTTAACTTATTTACAAGCAGTTATATCATTTCTCTCTCCAAACTGGTTTTCACAGCTCCTTCCAAATTGATATAATCTGCCAATCTAATTCAAGCCCTACTTGCCCTCTATTTATGGTCAGAAATCCATTTAATAGAGCCAAGGATAATTTTCTGGTACTTCAAAAGTCCCACTCTCATCTATCATTCTCCACATTTACGATCTCTTTGTTTGTTTTTAATCCATTTCACTGTGTTCCTATCAAAACTTATTTGACAATTTTTATACACTACTTGCATCACTACATCAACCACTTTATTGAAACTTAGACATTTATTATCCATAGTTCTCCCTCCATACGCTAATTTTATAATCTGTCAAAGAAAAAAAACCTCTCAACTTTGCCCAGCATGATTTACTGTAAATGATTCCACTATGTTTATTTTGCATGATTTCATTGTTCTCTAGATGTTTGTAGAATTTCTATCGCTCAGTTTTATTAGTGACTAAGCCACATGTTCTGCTTGAGGAAAGGCTAAATGGTTTTTTTGAGGAATGTGTTATTGACTCAGGTAAATTAGAGTAATTTGGTAAAAGTAACTATTGTAGATGGACACACATACACATACACACATACACAAACATAGTCAAATTCTTGCACCTACCCATAATCTCATGATGTGAATAAAACCACAGTAAGGATAATGACTCAAGTTTTTATATTTCTCGTCCTCACCAATGTATGTTCCTTTAGAGTAAATGCAATTAAATTATTTGACAGTCATTAAATATTTTACATGCATTCACAAATTAAACAATAGCTACTGGTAATCCTGTTCATTCCCAAACATGTAAAGTACTCCTGTGTCTACTCGTTATTTATTATATCACAAGAGTCAGACTTTCATTACTGATTCACTGTTCTATTTAGCATTATTTCCACTGCACTAGAGCACTCAGGGTGCCCCAGTGGAACTCTGTGCCATACAGAATTGGAAAAAAAATACCTAGCTGTCTGCATTCTGGGCTGCTTTGGCACCATCCTGTGCCCCTTATTATAGTGTCCTTTATGAAAGTATCTCCTACTCCTGCCTGAAACTTATTTCTCCAAAGGGTTCATAGCTAGCTCACTCCATGGATCTGAATGGGAAATAAACACTATTCTTCTCTAACATCACTCCATTCCCTTTCCCTGGTTCCATGGCACAAAGCTTTGTCTTACAATGACATCAGCAAAAATAATAGATCGACAAGTAAGTTGGTCAGTGTAAATCATCTCATCTAGAGCCTCTGTGTTGGTTTTCCAGACACTTCATGACATGTTTGAATCTTAATTTGGGGTTATGGTAGATCTCCCTCAGAGGGGCTAAGGCATACATATGAGCTGACAGTTATGTGGGTGGGATTAGCAAGGTTGAGGCTTATAGTACAGAAGGATCCACATCTTGTGTGGGGCATCAAAAATTGATCTCCTTGGCCATACTGAACCAAGGTGAAAATAACACTGTTCTAATACAATTTCTAAAGGTCTTTGTTACTATATTATTCCTGTAACAACACCTGACTGGTTAAACTCCCTGGTTCTATTCAAATAAAACAAATATTTCTTTTGAAACTATTGTCTCAAACATGGTGCTAGGTATCAGAATCAGAGATGACTGCAAGCCAGAGGGAAGCTCATATATAAGGTCTGTCTAAAATGTTTAGGTAGCATAGAGTCTGCCTTGGGGAGTATAACTTAAACTAGAAGTAAAAGGCAAACACAAGTTTATTCTAGACTTCCATTTCTTCATTTGAAAACAGAGTTTAACCATACCAATTCTAAATACACAGCTGGTAGGATTCTTTAAAGTATTTCAGAGTATAAAAAAATTATTTGTTCAAAGTTTGTTGTATTGATAGAAGGCGAGGAGTTGAGTATATACTCACTATATTTTCTCTCTCCCTTTTCTACTTAGAACTCATGCATTAGTCTCCAATTCTTATCAGAAACTTCTTTTGGTAAGATCACCAGTGACTTACACTTTGCTAAATCCAGCAGCCAATTCTGAGTCCTCATTTTCTTTATCCTTTCGGTAGCATCTGGTATTCCTAAAAACACTTCACTTTTTGACTTCCATAATGCTATGCTCTCATGGTTCTCCTCCTAACTTAAAAAGGAAGGATATGCTGAAAGAATAAGAGGATTATGTTCATGAAGCAATTAATATAATGTGGTATCGTTAAGCTCACTCAGCATACCATACTGGACTACTGTTTGTCACATTGGCCTTAAATATCTATAATAGTATTTTGGATATGAAAAATATGAAAACAAAGCCCTTGAGGACAAAAACATGATTGTTTAAGAACCCAAGAAAGCTAGTAGGACTAAAAGTATAGACTGATGACTGTTATGAAGTATAATTTAAGAGTTAGGCAGAAGCTACATCATACAGGGCTTTAAGGGTCATGACATGGAATTTGAATTCCATTCTGTGCATTAGGAGCCACTGTTGAAGAATTTTAAGCATGGGAGTTGGATAAACTGATTTATGTTTTCACGGTTTATACACTGATCTGCTCCAATGTAAAGTGCTACTGATACTTTTTGGGAGTTAGCCTCGCTAAAATTTCTCCTCACTGTCAGATAAACCTATGGGAAAATTACCTTTATACACACAAAAAATTTCAATCAATATTAGTATCAGAAATTTAAATATGAACAAAGAGCTGAAACACATCAATATGTGGTGAATGCCTTTAACAGAAGTAAATAAAAATATAAAAGAAAACAAACAAAATATTAAAATAATTTCTATTCTTAAAATATAAAAGTAAAAACTGAAGGAAAGAGAGACAGTATGGGAGATGAAAACATCAAAGTAAACAAGAACAGAATGTTATAAAAGGAAGAATGGTTAGAGAAAATTAAACAGCTCTTGCAAATGAATATAGGATAGCTGAAATAAATAATATAGTAGAGATGATAAAAGCCACACTATGGGAAGGCTCCTGGAAAGTAGAGTAAAAAATATAAATATATATTGAAGAGAAAAAAAGAAAACCAGAGGATTGATTCAGAAGGTCAAATACCCAAGTAAATGATCTTCATTCCAATAAACTCAATCATAAAAAAGAGTAAATTATCAAGAAACTAACTATGCAAGAAAATGAAGAAAATAAATGTTCAGATTGAAATGCTTTTTAAATCCATAATAAATTATAAGTCATAAAATGGTGAAATTTCAGAACATAAGTGCCAAGCAGGTGATCATTAAAACTTTTAGAAAACAAAAAACAAAAAACTACTCTATAATGAAAAAAGAGAATGGATATCAAAGTGACACGAAATTTTTCTAAAGCAAGAACTGAAACACAAGTCAAATGATTTATTTATAGTAGTAGAATGAATATATTGTGAGATGTAAAAATCCCATTTTGTTTTACTTCCCAGAGACCTTTTATTAGGAAGTTCATGAAATATGCCTCTAGGAAAAAAAAAAAAAAGGATAAAGTAGAATAAGAGAAGAATGTAGGATCTGTAAAACAGGAGATACAACTTGGAGGGGATACAATATTTGCTGGACACAAATGTAGTCTTTGAATGACAAGGAAATTAAGCTCCAAGATGAATGTTATGGATAGGGCTTAGAGAGGAATTAGTCCCCCTCAAGAAAGAAGAACAAAGGCCTCAAAAGGAAGAAATCCAAGGAGAAGATTCAACCCCTGTGTGAAATATTACTGTAAGCCCTGTGAGAAAGAGATGCTGGAACGTTTTATGGAAGATGATGTAGGTTAAAGAAAAAAAAAAGCAAATATATGTAAACGAACATACATGGCAATGATTTACTCTTAGAAAAGTAAAGCACCACCTAAGAAAGATATATTCATACTGCACTACTTGGCAAAGCAGTGAAAAAATATTTGATTTAGTAAAATGCTTTATATGAATACACATATATTAAACAGATTCAATTTCCCAATTGAAAAGCTGTTTCATTTAAATGCGAAATAATCCTGTTTCTTTTCATCTGTGTATATTAATTTGCTGCTTCTATGACTTTTCTAAGCCTAGAATAAATTTATATAATTGTTATTACTTTTATGAAAATAAATAGAAAAGAAGACTTGAAAATGTAGATACCTTCCTCCTCTTTAATGTTTTCAAATTGTTTTCAGATTCCTTTAATGCATTTAAAGATAATCTCTAGCACGTGTCATAATATTTCCTAAATGAAAAACATTCTCTAGATGTCCTTAAATGAAGGTATAATTTCAATTGTCTTTGGCCATATAAAATATCTCTGATTAATTAATAATGGTGATTTTTCATTAAGTTTATTGGGGTAACATTGGTTAATACAATTATATAATTTTCAGGTATACATTATAATTTGACATCTGTATATTCTATTGTGTGTTTACCAACCAAAGTCCAGTTTCATTCAGCTACCATATATTTGATCCCCTTTACCCACTTCATTCCCCCCTTACCCCCCTATATTTGACCCCCTTTACCCCATTTACCTCCCCCTCTTCCCCACCCCCTATCCTCTGGTAACAACTAGTCCCTTGTCCATGTCTCTGAGTCTCTGTTTGTCCTGTTCATTTGTTGCTTTTAGCAAAAGAAATCGCCAACAAGGTAAAGAGACAATCTTCCAAATGGGAACATATATTTGCAAGCAACATCTCCGATAAGGGCCTAATATCTAAAATATACAAAGAACTCATACAACTCAATAACGACAACAACAAAAAAAACCAAACGATTCAATCAAAAAATGGGCAGAGGACCTGAACAGACACTTCTCCCTAGAGAACATGCGAATGGCCAACAAATATTTGAAAAGATGTTCAACATCGCTAGCTATTAGAAAATGCAAATCAAAACCACAATGAGATACCATCTCACACCTGTTAGAATAGCTATAATCAACAAGACAAGTAATAACAAATGCTGGAAAGGATGTGGAGGAAAAGGAACCCTCATACACTGCTGGTGGGACTACAAATTGGTACAGCCACAATAATGGTGATTTAAGAGTTATCAGTCTGAGAGGCATTTACTTGAAAAGGTGATTTGCATTAAAAAAGGGTGATCTTGAAGTCTTTTCTTTTAAACTAGAAAAAACAATAATTCCTTATAAACCAAAGCTTTCATTGTCTGAAAACAAAATTACATTCCTTCCTTCCATGACTTCAGCAATGAAGCAGAAGCAATTGGTTTTGAGCAGTTTTAAATGTGTATTACACAACCCTAATAATATATTACTAAGAAAATGTTCCTTTTTTACATTTCTTTTAATAAATTGTCATGTTGATCAGATGAAGAGAGAAATGGTATTCTATTATTTGGGTGATCTAGCATCAAAAAAAGAGAGAAAATGACATAAGAAATATTAGTCATTCAGTGTGGTTTAAAGAAAAGATTTTGTATCCAGGGCAATAACTGCCATAGAGATTTTGCATCCTTATGAATGTCATATGTAAGTTTTTAGTCATTTGTAAAAGTAATTATTCCACCTCATTTATAAACATCTATATGAATATAAATAAATATACTTTTTATATATTCATCAACAAAATTTGAACTGTAAAAGTAAAAGATCTCTTTTAGTGCTTTTATTAGATTTACGAGTCTTTAAAGAGACTTTTACGTCAAATGTTTGGAATAAGATTTTATGTTAACAAGTTATATTTTATTATTAACAATTATATGTATTATTAATTCATGTAATTAACGGTTATATACATATACATATATATATATAAAACCGTTTTATATATATAACTAAACTATAACTATAACTTTTTTTTTCCGTTAATTGTACAAGGGTCAACTGTAGTTGACCCTTGTACAATGTGGAGATCAGGGGCACCAAACCTGTGCAGTAGAAAATCTTCATATAACTTTTGACTCCCCAAAAAGTTAACTACAGTTGTCCTTCCATATCTGCCAGGATCCCTGAAGATGCCAAAACCCGCAGATGCTCTAGTCCCTTTTTTAAAATGACGTAAAGCAGTGTATACAGTTGGTCCTCTGCATCCGGGGATTTCCAACTTCGGATGGAAAACACTATTTTCCATCCGTGGTTGGTTGACTTGCTGCTGCAAAACCTGGGGATACGAAAGGCAGACTATATATTTATTTTAAAAAATCCCGTGTATAAGTGGACTGTGCAGTTCAATCTCATGCTGTTCAAGGGTTAACTGTATATTATAAAGCTATTTTGAGAAAGCACTTTGTAAAGATCTGGTAAATAATAAACCCTCAATTCATGTTATTGAAATCTCAATCTGAAGAAGACGTTCAATCAAGATAAAATTTCTTATAATACTTCATGTCACAATATTTAACACTTAATATTAAATATTTAATATACATGTAATACTTTGCATATGTTTAAAAAATAAATCCAGAGGATGATCAAGAAATCAGCTAAATGCACAGTAGGTGTAGATCTACATTTACTTGGATGACTTAACTTTTTTCTACATGTATAAATATATAAATTTATTCATTGTACATCTAAACTAATTCTGGTTGCTTTTTAAACAAATTTTTATTTTAGAACAGTTTTAAATTTACGGAAAAATTGTGAAGTACAGAGAGTTCTCACATACCTTACACCCAGTTTCCCCTATTATTAATATCCTAAATTAGTATATTTGTTATAATTACTGAACAAATATTGACACATTATTATTAACTAAAGTCCACAGTTTGATCAGATTTAGTTTTTAACCTAATGTCCTTTTTCTGTCCCAAGATCTCACCCAGAACACTACATTATATTTAGTCACGTCTTCTTAGGCTCCTCTTGGCTGTGACAGTTTCCCAAACTCTCCACGTTTTTAATGACCTTGACAGTTTTGAGAAGTAGTGCTCAGGTATTTTGTTGAATGCTCTTCAACCAATAATTTTCTAATGTTTTTCTCATGATTAGGATGGAGTTATGCATTTTTGGGAAGAAGACTACAGAGCTAAAATATCATCTTAATCACATTATATCAATTTCTTTAATAGATACAGGACTAGTCAGATTATCTACTTTTCATTTTGTAAGTTTTGGTGCTTTGTGTGTTTAAAGGAATTGGTTCATTTCATCTATGTATCAAAATTGAGGCCATAGCTTTCCTTTATTATCCTTTTCATGTTAATGGATTCAGTAGTATGATGACCCCTCCTTCATTTCTGACATTGGTAATCTGTCTTCTCTCTTTTTTTCTTAGTTAGCCTGGATAGAGCCTTATCAACTGTATCAATCCTTTCAAAAAATTTGCTTTTGGTTTTGTTGATTTTCTATATTGTTCTATTTTTAATATCAATGATTTCTGCTCTAATTTCTGTTTCTTTTTTCCCCCTGCCCACTTGAGGTTTAAATGGCTCTTCTTTGTCTAGTTTCCTAAGATATAAAATTTAATTATTAATTTTAGAACTTTTGTCTTTTCTACGTATTTAATGCTATAAAAATTTCTCTAAGCACTACTTTCACCTTCGTGTACAAGTTTTGATACAATTGTATATACATTTTCAAAGTTTAAAATATTTTAAAAATTTCTCTTGAGATTTCTTTTTTGATCTGTGTGTTATTTAGAAGTATATTTTTAAATCTCCAAATATTCAGGGATTTTCCACCTATCTTTTTGTTATTTATTTCTAGTTTAATTCCACTGTGGTCTAAGTAGATACTTTCTAGGATTTTTCTTTTTCTTTTTTCTTTTTTTAAAGCTTTTCAAGGTGTTTTATGGCCCAAAATGTGGTCTATCTTGGTGGATGTTTCATGTGAGCCTGAGAATATTGTGGATTTTGCTGATATTGGATGGAATATTCTATAAATGTCAACTGGATTAAGTTGAATGGTAATGTTTTTTAGGTCAACTATATCCTGACTTTCTGCCTGATTGATCGATCAGTTACTGACAGAGGGGTACTGAAATCTCCAACCATAACAGTGGATGTGTCTATTTCTCCCTCCATTTCTAACAGTTTTGATACTACCATGTCAGATACACGTGTTTGGGATTTTTATACCTTCTTGAAAAATTCATCCCTTTATATTTATCATTATATAATATCTTATCTTGATTCAAGATCATTTTCCTTGTTATGAAATTAGCCTTTTCTGAATTAAAATAGCTACTACAGCTTTCTTTTGATTAGTGTTAGAATGGTATATCTTTCTTGATCCCTTTACTTTTAACTTATCTGAATCTTAAGTCTTCTATTTTAAATCAATTCTTATAGATAACATATAGTCTTGCCATTTTTTTAATCCCTTATGACAATGTTAGTCTTTTAATTGGTATATTTAGACCATCAGATTTACAATGATTATTGGTATAGTTGGACAGATATCTACCATGTTTCTAAGTGTTTTCTCTTCATTCCACTTGTTCTGTTGCCCCGCTTCCCTGCCTTCTCTAGCTTTATTTATTTCATATGATTCCATGTTATCTTCTTAGCATATGAATTATACCTCTTCCAAAAAATTATAGTAGTTGCATTAGAGCGTACAATACACATTTAAACAAATCTAAGCCAGCCTTCTAATAACACTATCAAACTTCACATGTGATGCAGGAAACATATAATATAGGGTTTTCACTTCCTCCCTCTTGTTCTTTATGACATTGGTGTCATTTCTTTCATTTTCAATATGCTATAATCTCTTAATACATTATTACTGTTTTAGGTTAACCAAATAATCTTTTAGATTCATAGAGAATAAGAAAAATAAATAATTTTATTTTCATTTTCATTTATTCCTTCTCTAGTACCATTCCTTTCTTTATTTAGATTTAAATTTCTGAACTACATGATTTTCCTTCTCCCTGAAGAACTTCTTTTAACATTTCTTGCAGGACATTCTGTCTGAGAAAGTCTTTATTTCTCCTTCAATTTTGAAGGATAATTAACTGGATATGGATAGAGTTTACTCCTTTAACTCTGCTCTCTTCTTACTTACATGGTTTCTGATGAGAAATCCACTACTTTTATCTTTATTCATTGATAGGCAAGTTTCCTCTCATGGCTGTCCACCTGGCTTCATTCAGTATTTTCCCTCTGTCTTTGTCTTTTTGCATTTTGAATATAATATGTCTATAGTTTTTCGTGGGTTTTTTTTTTTTTTTTGGTTTGGGGTTTGTTTTTGTTTGTGTATTTGTTTGATGTTTATCCAGCTTGGTGTCCTCCAAGATACCCAGATCTGTGGGTTGATATATGTCATTAATTTTGCAAAGTTCTTAGCCAATATTACATCAGATATTTCTGTTCTAATCTTTTTTTTTCTCCTTTTGGCAATGCAATCATGTATATGTTATACCTTTTCAAATGGCCCCACAATTCTTGAACATTTTGTTCTCTTTTTTTGATTTTCTTCATTCTTTTTTTCTCTTTTCATTTCAGTTTAGGAAGTTTCTTCAAGCTCACTGGTTCTTCCCTTGGCCAATGTTCACTCCACTGATGAGCCTATCAAAGACGTTCTTCGTTTCTATTACAGTGGTTTTGGTTTCTAGCATTTAGTTTTTATTCTTTTTTAGAGTTTCAATTATATTCTGCTTATACTATCCTTCTGTGTTTGCATGGTGTCTCCTTTTTTTGCATTATAACTCAAGTTAATCATAACAATTTAAAGTCTCTGTTTGATAATTTCAATATTTATGTCATATCTGAACCTAGTTCTGACGTTTGCTTTGGCTCTTCAGACTGTGTTTTTTCTCACCTTTCAACATGCCTTGGAATTTGGGGTTGAAAGTAGACATTAGGTATCGGGTAATAGGAATTGAGGTAAAAAGGCCTGAGTGCGATGTTTTATGTTAGTCTGGTTGAGACTTGGGCTATATTTAATGTTTGCTATGGGTGTACGTGTCAGAGGCTCTGATTTCCTCTCACGTTCTTGTTTTGTCTCTCCTCTTCACTTTGGACTTCTGCAAGTCTCCTCCTTTGAGAGAGTCTACATTTTGCTGCTCTTTCAGCTGTAATCCACTGTTATTATACTGAAGCCCTGTTGGGGTAGTGGTAAGATGTAGAGAGGGGAAGGGTTTTAAAATTTTATGATTAACTCTTAGTCTTTTACTAGGCCATGTACTCGGCCTGTAACTTTCAAAAGTTTCTTAGTTATACCTGCCTTAGGTGAGAAAGAAGGCTAGAGCAGGCGACAGTGGGTAAAATGCCCATCTCCCAGCTGGGATAAGGTTCTGATAAAGTGGTTTCCCCCACAGGGTAGGCCTTTGTTATGAAGAATGCTCTGGGCCCTGTTTCACACTGATTACTCTTTTTGTCCTCCAGCTAGAGCCACCAAGAGATCTTTCTCGACTCTTCACTGAGAACTTGGTGGAGTTCCTAGAGGTAAAACCCATTAAAGCGTGGTGGCCTGCATAAGATTGAGGGCCACAGTAGTTTCTCATGCTCATGCCACAATCAATGTTCATTTACGTATTCACACTGTGTAGCAGCTTCAGCTCCAGGTAAGCAGATCTTGACTATTATTCTCTGGATCTACCTGTCTCTTCAGATTTAAGGGTGGTACTTTTCTCTGTGACCTCAGTTCTCTGCTGTGTTCAAGAAAAGTCACTGACTTTTGGTTCGTTTGGTTTTTCTTGTAAAGATGGGACTGTGACTTCCAAGCTCTTTACATGTGAGAGTATTTACATGGCACCAAGTTGGTCTAAGAAGCCATGGTGGTGTTTCCTTCAGAGAGTCAGTCCTTCTGAAAATGAAAGCTGTATCTGATCTTTTTAAAAAAATACTTTTATTTTGATCATCATAAGTTCTTGTGGAACTAGTAAAACCAGATGTAGTTTACTTCTTTCACACTTGGGCATACCAGAAAATTATTCAAATGCAAATCCAGACTGAACTTATGAATGTATTAAAAAATTAAGGCCATCATCAGGGAGCTGCTGAAATTAGCTTTGCTTCTGTAAATCTGAAATGATGCACTAGGTATCCATGACTGATCAGATTGTCTTTTTTTCTCCCTAATCTATCTAGGTTTGACTTTTTAGTAGATCTGGATTTCTACTTCCTGAATAAAATGCTGTTTTCCCTATGGCCCTACACACATGCCTTAAACACAAACTCGCTTAACTTGGACTCTTGGTATAGTCTTTCTAATCTTTTCTTCCTGTATTCCAACAACTTACTCAGGTTTAGCTCCAAAACGGATGAGTTGTCTTTATATACTCTTGTGTACTTGAATGAACACTTCAACTGCTTAGACATTTCTGAAAGCAAGTTCTTCCCACCATTGATCTTGTTTATAACGGCTTAAATTTCTACCACCAACCCATGGGTACTATGCTATGAACTATTGCTACCTTTCATGAGTGCCACTGAGTTGGTGTCCCTAGTCTCAGTCTGTTTATATTTCTGTATTAAGGATCCATCAGTGAAATCCCAGAAGCACTATAGCTAAGGCTACATACATTAAATTACCATTTGGGTATATTTCAACAGAGTAGGGGAAAAAACCAACACACACACATGTACACAGACACATATCAGATGACTATTTTTACTAGACGGGTTAGAGTAGGCAGTTAGACAGATATGAGCAGGAAGGTGAGAAACCCACAGAGACATGGACGTGGCTACCATGAGCTCTAACAGGCCTTTAGAGGAGCTCAAAGCCTACAACATCCTGACCCAGAGACACAGGTGGTCTTTCTATAAAGTCACATGTGCAGATCAGGGCCCATTCACCTTTGGCCTAATTCTTTCCTCATTTATACAGCTATTACAGTAAATTGTGGTTAAGGCTATACCCATCATGCACCTGATACCATGACAGTTCTGAAAAACCCAAATGAGGCAAGAAAAGGGGTGTCTCTCTGATCCAGGAAAAAACACCTTCCTTCTACATAGAGCACACCCAAGATCATGAATATTCCACCTCTTAGTTAGATCAATAGATAAAACCTCCAAACCCACAACAAGGCGAGGCAGCTCCTTCTGAGCTTGCTGCTCTCTAGTTTGAGAGTGTACTTTCACTTTTAAGAGTGTATTCCTTCTAATAAACTTGAACTATTGCTTCATCACTTTTGTGTCTGTCCATGAATTCTTTCTCATGACATTGACAAGAACCTAGTCACCTGTCTGGTGACAGAAGGGCACTGAATTGTGTAGTCATTAAAACCATATCAAATATTCACAAAATAATTAGATTTTTATTTACACACGTTGGATAAAAACAGACTATTTATAAATACCCAAAGCCCATTGAGACTTCTCTAAGGAGTATAACTTCTTAGCACAAGGAACTTAAAAAAAGTAATAAGAAATTAAAAAATCTCACTAAAATCAGAGATTCTAAATCTTTTTTTTCTTTGTTTGCAGAGACTTATAAAAGCTGAAATAAAGTCTTTCTATACTGTACAGCCTTCACAGGTACCCATGACAACACAATTTAATAGGAACTGACAAAATATAACTCAGCAGATCTATAAAGGGAACTCTTTCACATAATGAAAAAACCCCCCCCAACAATTTCCCACCTATTTTAGAAGACTAAGTTGCTGGGAGTCTTTACATTTTATTGTGTACCAATTCTGCTCTCTTTTCATTCCAGTTTGCACAATATATTGAACGAATTTGGGATTGAACACAACGATTTATGAAACTGATCATTTTAGAAACAAGATAAATGAGGATAAGAGATTTATATTACTCCCCTGCCTTCAGTGAAAAGCTCTGAATTCCTTTAAATCTTTTATTAGATAGCTTCACAGGTAGTGTTCAAGCTAATTGATGCTCAACAGAAGCATACTCCTGACTGATAAGGGAGGACCTGAGGTTGAAAACATCTTGATATAGTCCAAACAGAAGAAGTTTTAGTTTGGTTTTAGCCCAACTGGCTTCAGTCAAAAAGAGTAATGCTGATATTTCAGAAGCTGGGGCCATACATAACACAGGTTCACAGTAGATAAAAAAAGTCTGGATGAATGAACAGCCTGTCTTTGGCAAAGGTATTGTACTAGAAAACTGGTTTAGGAATCTGATGTTAATGTGTAGCAATAGTGAAGCCTGAGGTCATGAAAATGTTAAGGCCTTAGGATGGATAAGGTGGATATTATATAGTACGTGGGTGTAGGACTGAGCTCACTGACAGGAAAACTCAGGCAAACAGGTCTAGAGCTAATGTACAGTTAGCCAGAGCTTGCCTCTTTAGATAGAAAACATCTTGGGAGATTATGGTAGCAAAACAAAAATGTAAGACGAGATATAAATTATAAGAGGAGGTAGTTGATTGGTTGGTCATGCATCTGAAGGTGTTTTCCAAATCATAACACAGATTAAAATCTGTGGACTCACTGGATGGAGGAGACAAAGAAAAAATTGGAGACACTAAAGGCAGCTTGAACTGGGCAGATAGAGAACTGCAGAAGAGGGAACTGTAGGAAAAGAGTTCTAAGAATCTATGTACAAATTCCTCCTTGGGTCCTTGGCCAGCTCATAAGTTGACCACATGCAGGGTGAGACACTGGAAGACCAAACAGAGAACAGCATCAAGAGGCTGGAAAGATGGGCAGAGATTTTAGAGATCACATAATGCTGAGGAGACACTAGAGCCTGGGCTCATCCAAAGAGAAACCTTCATAAACACACCAGATTTTCAGTTGACAGCCCAGAAAAGCTATGCCCTAGAACTAACAATGATGTCATAGAATATAAGCCAAACAGAAATAGACCCACTCTAACAAAGTTTAAAACTGTCATTTTGTTTTATTTTTGTGGCAGGAACACTTAATATGACATCTACCCTTTTAAGAAAATTTTAAGTTGACTATTGGTACAATGTTATTAGAATTGTGGAGATCAACCAACAAGACATAACTGTCTTAAGAGGAAGATAACACAATCGAGAGCTTTTAAAATCATCTCCAATACTTGGCATTCTATTGGGGGGGGGTGGAGGGGGGAACACCAAGCTACACATACAAAGGAGGAGGAAAAAGTAGCTAAGAAAGTGCTAACAGTATCAATCTCAGAAATAACATCCGAACTATCAGACAAAGACTTTTAAATAATAACCACAATTAATAAGTTAGATATTTATTACTAGGGTTGTGGTAAGGATCAAGTAAAATCACAAACACACACATGTTTAATACTTAAATGTTTTTTTTTTCCACCTAGACATTGCTAGAAAAACACTGTAAATTCTTAGCAACTACAGATTTCTTGATGTTATGCAAAACACTGATCTTAGAAACAATTATATCAAACTCATAGATTAGAATGAGACTAAGACAATTATAGTTTTATTTCACATGAATTATACTCCAAATGTGTCTTCTTAAGAATGTATCTTGGTTTCTATGATTGAACTTTTATTTTAATTAGCAGTATAATAAGCTATTTAGTGCGTGGTTTACAAAAGATGCCTAATTTTAATCAAATAGATTACTTTTATTCATTTAGCCTTCAGAGTATGACCTTTCATGAACATTTGATAAATTCTGTATATAGTTTGCTGTTATTCACCATTTATTGACTATAATATGAGGTATTGAGGGAACATAAGTATTGGACCACAATATTGTAAGGCTAAAAGATGAAAAACTCTTAAGAATTGTAAACCATATAACAGCTCAAGCTGGGAAAATGAAATATTACAAGTGGCAAAATTTAGCAAGAATAAAAAAGAACATATGTGCAAGAACATTATAAGGAAAATGTTATATATAAGAAATTTCAGTAAGTTATCATCATCTTCAAAAAGTACTTATGTGCCTACCTGCACCTGGAACTCTTTAGAAAGTAAACAAAGCAAATTAGATGATAAGCTACTTTTAGTATAAAAATATAATAGGTTTATATGTTTTATGAATAATTTGTTTAGAATATACATTTAGTATACTGAAAAAAATACATGTTGATATTATTCCGATTTTTAATCTAGTATGTAATCATTACACAAAATTATTCACCTTTGAAGCTTCAGCAATAACACTGTGGGATAACAGAAGCTTGATCATTATTGGAAATAATAATTTATCAAAAATAAATGTATTGGAAATAATGATTTAATGTTATGATTTGAAATATGAAAAAAGAGCTTTGTGAAGCC
>NW_006434901.1:69079-75795 GCF_000325575.1 Pteropus alecto | reverse complement strand
ATAAAGGAAAAACACTTTCTCTTGCCTAATGTAGTTCCATTAAAAACATCTTATATTTAATCAGTAGTCATTAATTTCTGTGCAATATATTAACTTATTTCATTCATTCATTCACTCATTTATCTATAAATTTATTTATATTCCAATTATCTACTGAACATCTATTTATCCATCTGGCAGAATTCTAGTCACTGAGAGCACAGCAGAGAGAGAGACAGACGTTCAAAGTCACTGCAAGCATGGATGTTGCATTCTAAGGAGGAGAATCAGAAACTAAGTCATGAAATAAATAGATAATTTCAGATATGAAAAAACTGTAGGGTTCTAAACAAAGTGACAGAGAAACTGCTTTTAGATTTCAGAAAAGTTAGAGATCTGAATGTCAATAAAAAGCAGACCAGATTAAGATTTTGGGAAATAGGGTTCAGGGCGGAGGGAACTGCAAGTGAAAAGATATAGGAATGACCTTGCTTCATTATCTGTGCAAAGAAGAAGAAAAAAAACCCAGTGTGACTGAGCTTAGGAAGAAGGGAGGGATCTGGGATTTGATTAGAAGTCCAGTGGGAAGCCATTGGAGAGTTAAGAAAAACAGCATGATCTGATTTTTAAAATTTAAAGATTTTTGTTGTATTATATATACAGAAAAGCACCTAAAGCACAGTTTATACAATTTAATCACTTTTTAAAAAGAAATACACCGTAGTAATAAATAGAACGTTAACAACAGCCCAGAAGTCCATCATACCACTATACCGCCAAAAGTAACCATGACTTCTATCGCCATGGCTTAATTTTGCTTCTTTTTGAACTGTTATAAATGGAATCGTATCATTTGCATTTAGCTTAGTTTGCTCAACATTGTGTCTGTGAGATTCGTCTACGTTGCATGTACCAATACTTTGTTCACCATTTATTTTTCTGCTTTGCTATTGATAGACATTTAAATTGCTTCCATTCGAGGGTTATTACAAACAATGCTGCTATAAGCGCTCTTGTAACATGTCCACAAGTGAACAAAGAGCTGCATTTATCTTGGATATATAATTCGGGTCATAAGTATAAAATGTCCTTTCTTACTAAATGCTACCAAAGAGTTTTTCCAAAGTGGCTTGATTACCGATCTCCATTCATCAGCAGTGTATGTGAGTTGTAGTCACTCTCTGCACTTCATACTGTTAAATAAAGTTTTCAATTTAAGTTTAGCCATTCTACTAGGTATGTTGTGATGTTTCGTTGTGATTTTTTTTAAGATCTATTTTATAATACTGGTTTTATTTTGCATATAATGTTATATATTTAACAGATAAGAAAATGCTTCATTTTTTAAGTTTCTAGTACAATGAGTTTTCACAAATGTAAACACTCATACAGTCACCACCACAATCAAAATATTTCACTTTCATCACCCAAAACCTTCTCTCATGTCCCTGGGCAGGTAACTCCTACCCACTCGCAGCCCCAGGCAACCACCAATCAGCTTTGTTCATACTAGATCAGTTTTGCACCTTCTATAATGTCATATATGTGGAGTCATACTGTAGGTACACGTTTCTGCCTTCTTTTTTACTGCGTATTCATTCATGTTGTTGTGAATTCATTCATTCTTTTCCCCATTTTTATTGCAGTGTAATATCCCAATATACAGATATGCCACAAAACGTACATTTTTCATCCAATCATCTGTTGATGGGCTTTTGCGTGCTTTTCAACTTTTGGTTACTATGAATAAAGTTGTTGTGAGCACTCATATGCAAATCTTTACGAGAACATGTTTTATTTTCTCTTCACTCCACCTTGGAACAGAATTGCTGGGATTCATGGTAAGCATATATTTAATTTTGATCAGAAACTGCTGAACAGTTCTCCAAAGTAGCTGGACACATTTTACACTCCTCATAGCAATATGTGAAAATTTCACTTTTTCCTCATGCTTGCCATCATTTGGAATTTTCCGCCCTTTGAATTTTAGCTATTATAGTAGATGTGTGGTGTTAATGGTGTCTTTAAAAGAGCAGACATTTTAACTTTTATAATCTTTTCTTATATGATCAGTGCTTTATGCATGGTAATATTCTGCATACCTGTAGATTACAAAATTTCTCAGATGTTTTCCTAGAGATATTTATAAGTTTAGCCTTTACCTTTCTTTACCTTTGGGCACAGTATCTTTTCTTGCTATTCGATACATGTATCCCTTATATCAATATCACATTGTTCTAATTACCGTAGCTTTTTAATAAGTTTAGAAAGCAGGTAGTGTAAGTCCTCAAACTTTGCATTCTTTTTCAAAATTATTATGACAAATCTAGGTCCTTTCATTTTCTATATAAATGCTTAGAATCAGCTTGTTAATTCCTGGGAGAGTGGGGGAATAAGCCTACTTGGATTTTGATTGGGCTAACCTTGAAAATATAGATCAATTTTGGAAAAACTGACATTTGAACAATATTGAGTCATCTAATCCATGAAAAATATATATCATTCCAATTCTTTAGGTCTCCATTTTTTTTTTTACATTTACAGTAATTATTTCTTTATTTTTATCTACTTTGGGTTTAATTTTCCTTTTCCTTTTAATTTTATTATTTTTCTCTTCCTTTAAAAAAAGTTTCTTAGGGTAAAAGCTTTTATCTCCCCACTTCAGCTGCGTCCCACAAATTTCCGTATGTTGTGCTTGTTATTTTAATTCATTTCAAAATGATTTTTTTAGTTCCCCTTATGATTTCTCCTTTAATCAATGAATTATTTAGAAATAAATTGTTTAATCTCCAAATAATTTAGGATTTTACGGATATCTATTATTGAATTCTAATTCGATTCTGTCTTGGTCAAAGAACATATTCTGTGATATGAGTTCTTTGAAATGTTTGGAGATTCATTATGTAGGCCAGCATATGGTCTATATTAGTGAATGTTCCATATACATTTGAAAAGAATGTGTATTCTGCTGTATTAGGTAGAGTGCTTTACAAATATCAATTAAACAAAGTTTTCTATTTCTACTTGGCTAGGAATTAAGTTCTTGAAATGATAATATGAAATATTTTTTCTCCTTTATCATATTAATATGGTGATTTATACTGATTGATATGCAAATGCTAATCTGATGTTGCAGCCTATGAATATATATAACTTAATGATAATATAATGTCTATTTTATATGTTGCTGGATTTGACTGGTTCTTATCTAGAACTTTTGCCTCTTACCTTCATGAGAAAATGGCCCTTAAATTTCTTTCTTGTAAAGTTGTTCTCAGATACTTTGGTATCAAAGAAATGCTGGACTCATAAAACAAGTTGGGAAGTGGTCTCTCTTTTTAATTTCTCTGGAAGTTTTTGCATAAGATTGATGTTAGTTCTATCTTAACTGTGAAGATATATGTGACTAGGGTTTTCCTTGTGGGAAAGTTTTTAATTACATTCTTTTTTCTATACAGCGTACTCCTATGAATAAGAGGGAAAAACTTTAATGTTTACAAAATGGACAAAAGTCTTGAGCAAGAACTTTACAGAGGACATTAGAATGGCCAAAAACTTTTTTAATTGTCTAACTTCATTATTCATCTGGGAGATGCAAATTAAACTCACAGTGAAATACATTACATACCATCTGAATGGCCCAAACAAATATGATTGAAAATGCCAGGTAATAGGAAAGGTATGAAACAAACTAGACACTCATAGAGTGTAGGTCACAAAAGAACATATCCTAATTGCCAATAAATCCACATGAAGGTGCATAACCCTATTAGTTTTCTGGGAAATTACAATTAAAATCACAATGAGATGCCACTATATACCACACACACAGGCAAAGATTTAAAAAGACAGACAACATAAAGTATTGTTCAAGATGTGGAATATGCTTGGTGAGTATAACTGCTTTAAAAAACTGAGTATTATCAATTATGATAAAATATAGTCATATGCTATGATGATGTCACTCCAGTCTAAGATTTATACCTCCATGTGATCAAAGGTACAGGGGCAAGGATGTCCATGGTAGCACTGTCTAGGCCAACTCAAATGTTTGTAAATAGGATGGATGAATTAATTGCAAAGTAAAAGAGTGGGAAATATATAAAAGTCACAGGTGCATAGCAAGATGATAACATGTAAGACACATATTATGAAGAATGCTTGCCATGGGAAAGTCTTTGATTGGAATTTGATTGTGATCTCTGCAAGAAATTTCACTTATCGTTAGCCTCCATCGCAATATCTGAATGAGTATTGGGGAGTTCAACTTCCCTGGGTTATGCAGAGCTTTTGCAAGCCATTTCAACACATGGCTGGGTAGTTTATAGCATAAAAGTTTCTTCCTTTGTCAATTACATTGTCCCCCCCCCCAAAATTAGTGTGTTTCTGATATGTTTGCTCTATATATGAGAAAACACAAGTTTTTAACCTCTGTTCCCTGATTTTAATCTCTTGTTTCAATTCTGCTTGAAGATTGATTCTTGAATGGGTTAATGCCTTGCTTTCTAATACTGTGTTAGAAGCAACAAACAATAGAAAACACATTATCAAGGCTCTGGCTATTTCCAAAAACACACTTTTCAGACTCAATAGATGAGTGTTCTAACTTCAGTTATACAAGTTGCTAATTCCATATTTGTGCATATTTTGAATGAGGAATATCTAAAGCATATATATGTGGCTTGAGTGATTAAAGAATTTGAAACTTTTAATCATTCTAAATCTGAGATGAAAAGGAACCCTCATACACCGCTGGTGGGAATGTAAATTGGTGCGGCAACTATGGAAAACAGTATGGAGGTTCCTCAGAAAACTAAGAATAGAATTACCACATGACTCAGTGATCTCTCTTCTGGGCATTTACCCCCAAAACCTGATAATTTTATCTGCAAAGATATATGCACCCCAATGTTCACAGCAGCATTTTTCATGGTGGCCAGGACATGGAAGCAACCGAAATATCCTACAATAAACAATTGGATAAAGATGTGGTACATATATACAATGGAATATTACTTAGCCATAAGAAAAGATGAAATACTGCCATTCACAACAACATGGATAGATCTTGAGATTATCATGCTAAGCAAAACGTCAGACAGAAAAAGTCAAGAACCATATGTTTTCACTCGTATATGGGATATAAAACTGAAAGCAGCAAACAAACAAAACGAACAAAAACTCGTAGACACAGGCAACAGTTTAGTGGTTATCAGAGAAAAAGGGGGGATGAGGAGGTAGAAAAGGGTAAAGGGGATCAAATATATGGTGACGGAAGGAGATCTGACTTCGGGTGAACACACAATGTAGTATACAGATGATGAATTATAGAATTGTACACTTGAAACCTATATAATTGTATTAACCAATGTCACCCCAATAAATTTAATAAAATTTAAAAAATATGCTAATGCTTATAAAAAAAAAACAAAAATAAATCTGAGGTTATTGGCAAGAAGCTATGCATGGCTCTAAGGACGAACATGAAACCCCTGAAACTGAGGAGGAGAAAGGCTTTCTTTCTTTTCTCTAGCAGGTTTGTGAGTGAAAAAGATTCCAGTAATAAACGGAGGAAACCATATGTGTAGCCAAAAGCATTAAATCAGAATCACATGTGCCTCTTTTTGTTTACTGGCAAAAGAAAAAGTGTCTGACCCACTATTTTTTTTTTTTTTATTCAAGAGCAGAAAATGTTCAGTAAAGCACAAAGGCTCAATTCCAGGAAAAAAAAAAAAAAAAAAAAGAATCCAAAGAAATATAATATAGAACAGGAGCAGGTGCATGTGAAAATAAAATGTAATTTCATAACTGGATGAAAATCATATACTTCAGCATCAAAATGACAACCCTATTTTGCAGCTGTAATTGTTAATCTTGTAAGAGCAGAGGCAGTCTTTATTCAGCATGTTGCTGTGTGCGTGTATGAGAAAAAGAGAGGTTATCAGAAGCTTATTATACTTTTAAATATATTACATATATCTATATCCCCTCCTATGTATATATTTAATATATATCTATATTTTATGTAACTATAAACTATAAGATATTACATATATATGCATATATCTTTAAATTTTATTACCCTGGAATAAAATATTGATTCTGTTTCCATATAAGGCAAGAATAAATCTATAAAATTTGAGGAGATATTAGATTATTTGAAATTGATAAAAATTTGTTCTTTAGTTAAAAGTCATAGTTCTCATTTTGCTCCTATGAATAATAGTTATTTAATAACAGATTTACCCAAAAATCATTGTGATAATACACATAAAAATAGGCAAGTTAAGAAGCCCCAAGCAGGCTTCTGTGGAAGAAGAAATAAGCACACACTTAAAATGGTTAACAGTTTGAGATTTTATATCTCACATCAGTAAATGAAATTTCATTAAACAAAAATCTTAAGACCAAAGTATAATAATGTTTTCACTTCTCGTAACACAGCATATAAATATCTATGAATTTCTAGTTATATACACTGATTTTTAAACTGGCCATTTGTTTACTCTTTTTTTCTTTAATAAGTTTATTTCAATTAGTTTCAAGTATACACTACATTGGTTAGACATCTATATAGTTCATAAAACGATCCCCCCAATTGCTCCCTCCCGCCCCTGGCCCTCCACCTAACCATCATATTAATGCTAACTGCATTCCCTCTGCCATGCTCTCTGTGCCCAACTATCAACTACTAATTTGTAGTTCTTTAACCCATCATCCCATTCTCCCAGCCTCCC
>NW_006434901.1:67895-68524 GCF_000325575.1 Pteropus alecto | reverse complement strand
GACCTTGAGCATCTTTTCATATGTCTGTTAGCCATCTGGATTTCCTGTTTGGAGAAGTATCTGTTCAGGTCTTCTACCCATTTTTTAATTGGACTGTTTGTTTTGTTGTTGTTGATTTGAACAAATTCATTATATATTTTGGATATTAACCCATTATCAGATGTATCATTAGCAAATATCTTCTCCCAAACAGTCGGTTGTCTTTTTGTTTTGTTGTGTTTACTTTCTTATATACACATCCATATGTGTGTGTGTGTGTGTGTGTGTGTATTTAGAAATACATTTAAGGCAAATTTTATTCTAAAAAATGGCTTAAGCCATCTATAAGCTCTTTTGTGTTTTATATTTAAACTTACATTGAGCTTGAAAAAAATCATATTTTCATTAGTTTAGAATTAAAAGATATATCTTGTAGATGCTATATTTTTCTTTTTTTTAAAAAACTTTTTAAAAATAAAGTCTATTGGGGTAACATTGGTTAAAACAATTATATAATTTTCAGGTGTACATTATAATTTGACATCTGTATATTCTATCGTGTTTACCCCCCAAAGTCCAGCTGCCTTTAGCTACCATATATTTGATCCCCTTTACGCACTTCACCCTCCCCCTCTGCACCTACGTTTGAC
>NW_006434901.1:56208-67619 GCF_000325575.1 Pteropus alecto | reverse complement strand
ATCTCTTCTTATGGCTGAGGAATATTCCATTGTATATATGTATCACAGCTTCTTCATCCAATCATCTATCGTAAGACACTTTGGTTGCTTCCATGTCCTGGCCACTGTGAATAATTCTGCTGAACTTCGGTGTGCAAATATCTTTTCAGATATGGGTTTTCAAGTCTTTGGGGTAAATTCCCAGTAGAGAATTATCTAATGGAGGCCTTTTGTTGTTTTGTTTTTATATTTGTTAAATGCTCAGTTTTATTCCTTTGCATTTTGTAAAAACATAAGGTTAAATTTGTTCTAATTGATACTTCTAAATAAATCTGCTTGGATTTAACAAAAATAATTTACTGACAGATGTCTTTACTCAACCAAGTTCTTATCATTATGTTTAATCACCCTAGTAAAATGAAAAAGATCTCATGGCATTCTGCACTTTTAAAATCAAATTTGAAAAATATCTGCTACCTAACTACTGTTATAGATTATTTATTCATTCATTAAACATTTAAGCTGTAACTTAAAATATACTCAAGGCAATAGACAGGAAAAAATTAATATCAAAAGCAATTAGAGGTGCCACTCATGCAGAACATTTGTTTTTATTTTTGTTTTCCATTTATAACTTGAGCTTCAAAAGGAGATATTTACGTTGGGATACTGGAAAAGATGCTCTTTTTTTAAAAATTTTTTTTTATTTTTGTTTAGCTTGCTTCCCCTGACTGAAAAAAAAGAATGTGCTTGTCAAACACTTTGCAGAATAGGTTTCTGGATATTTTTATTGTTTCTCAAGATGCACAAATCACTTGCTACCAGCTTTAGAGAGGACATCTCCAAATCTTGGTAATATATAAACGAGTTAACAAAATAAGCTATTAAAAATGGAAATACTTATATGTGACATTTTTTGGGAGACAAAAGTTAAAGATCACTTTCCATATTGAAATTTGATTACTAATATGCATTTCTCAATTGAAAATATTAACGATAATGAAGTTAATTTGTTAAATGAATGCATAGATATGCAGACACTGGCTTGCACAGAGGAATCCATGAAGTATTTTCTTATTTCATAATTTAAGTGAATAATTTAAAAATTGAATATTTAGAATAAAGTACAGTCTTTTTTAACTATGACATTAACTTTTTAAAATTTGTCATCATTTTCTATGGCGATTGAATTAATGACCGGTTGATTCATTTATTAAAGAAACTTTCAAATGGTTGATTTCATTTATCAAAGAAACTTCTAAAACATATTTTAATTCATTAAGTAATTTTTTTTACAAACAAATTTAAAAATTAGAGGAATCTTAAAACGCCTACTTCCTACTCTCTCTTCATTTTAGAAACAAAAACCAGTCTGTAGAGGATAAGTTACCTGCTGTACCAGTGAGGATTTATGTAGTAAGAAACATAAGCCAGCTAAGAATCAGGAACAGAAAAATAATGGAAGAACATCAGGACACTCACAGAGCTGAGAGGAAGGCTGAAGAGTCAGCCTTGTAAAATCAGAGACATGTAGTCAGATAGGCAGGTCAAATTCAGGAAAATGAAGTCTGCTCTGGACACCTATGCTAGCACCATCGTTATTGGATAAATGTCCCTGAAATCATGATAGTTACTGCTGCACCCACACCAAATAGTTTAACTTCCCCTGGCCTTTCTCTTACACCTTTAAGAATGTCAGGTCAGGACATGCTCATTGCCAAGCCTCTGTCATGTACTTGTCTCATGCCTACTTGAGGGAAATAGAGGAAATATGGGCCATGATGGCTCTTATAGTAAAAAACAGGATGGACTCAAGTGGGAATAGCCATCCCTCTTCCCCCCAAAAAGAGTCATTCAGATATCAGTTTTCCCCAAAACAATAACAAATGCACACTACAGACTTCCCAACATCCAAATCCATCCTTCTTTCTTATTTAAAATTCCAAAATCAATGGACCATGCTTACTTGCTACAAACTGTAACAAGTCATAATCTCTAGGTGATACTTTAATATTCAATAAAGATTTTGTATCAGTATTCTAAAGTGTATCACCATTATGCATCTCACGTACAGCAGGAAGAAAGAGCAGAAAAAAAGAAAAGCCAGTTATTAGAAATATCTACCTATACATGACACAACAAGCAGAGTAGGAAATCTGGGTAGGAGGATGCGTTCTTTATTTTTGTTGTTGTTCACAATGTTTCTCTCTATTTTATGTTCCTAGTTCTTCATCCACCGCGAGCTGATTAAGAGTTTCTCAGGCACATGTGTTTACTTCTGAGTGGTCTGAGCCCACAGTGGCTTTCTTTCATAAAATTGCAATAGTTTTCTATTATCACTTACTTCCAGACAATGTAGTTTAAGGAGTGACTCCAGGGGGATCACCTAAATTTCATTTTTTTTTCCCTCGGTTGTATATCAGAAATCTTATTTCCCCTTAATAATTAGGATCGATCACTCCAACCAATGCCATAACTTCTTCCTCTCCCATCTTTTTTTTTTTTTTTTCCTGTTTACCAGATGGCATTAAAAGGCTGGAACTGCCAGGTGTCAGTCATTTAAAATATAAAAGAAATATTGTTATATTTCACAGTTGAAAGCATGCATTTTACAATACCAAAATGAGAACCTAGGAATATGAAGATCTGAATGAAGTAAAACTGTCATTTGATTTGATCATGAAAGCTACAATCTCCATTTCTTCCTGTTTATCACATGAATGCTGGCTAGGGACAATCAACACCATAAATTATGCACTGATACAGATTTTACACGGCATTTAAGACAGTACAGTCTTATCCCTTTCAAGTCCCTGATCATCCAGTTAAACCTTAAACCATTACAGGAGGCCCTCCTTATCCACAGGAGATACGTTCCAAGACCCCCAGTGGATGCCTGAAACTGCGGATAGTACCGAACTCTGTATATACTGTTTTTTTCCTATACATACATACCTACAATAAAGTGAAATTTATAAATTAGTCACAGTAAGAGATTAACAACAATAACTAATAATAAAATAGAACAATTATAAAAATATACTGTAATAAAATCTATGCGAATGTGGCCTTTCTCTCCTTCTTCCTCTCTGTCTGTGTCTCTCTGTCTGTCTGTCTGTCTGTCTCTCTCTCAAAATCAAGACAGTCACTAAGTGACTAACAGGTGGGGAGCTTATACACCATGGATATGCTGGACAAAGAGAAGATTCGCGACCTGGCTGGAATGGAACAGAGCTGGACAGAGAGATTTCATCATGCTACTCAGAACCATATGCAATTTTTAACTTACGAATTGGTTATTTCTGGAATTTTCCATTTAATATTCTCAGACTGCAGTTGACTTTAGAAAACTGAAATCACTGAAAGCAAAACAACAGATAAGGGGGACTAACTATAGTGTCTGATCATGAATTGCTGTTTAGATTTGCCTCAGGCCATCTTTTCTTTCCAGCAAGGTGAACTATTAAATGGGCCATTTGAAAATTTGCCCACTGGGAATATTTTTCCTTCTGGGCCATCTCTATCGACTACAACACGATCATCAATTTCTGGCATGAGCATATCATGCAGAACCATCTATAACCTAGGCTCAAATATTTTCCTCGGCTCATTGTAGAAAAACTCCCCATGAAGTCATAAGTATAGGCTAAGGATGGGTGGCAATGAAGCCAGAGTAGGCATTCCAGTGTTTCCATCATCTTGTTTATGTTACTAAATTTTGGAGCACTCCTGGCCCAATAACTGATTTTAGTGAATCAGAAATAAACATTCAGTTTACATCAGGCAGATTAGTTTACATGGTCACCTGTCGTCCCATGGTCAAGGGTACAGACTCCATAAAGATTTCATATATACAAAGGCCATAACCTCTTCATGATACATATATGTGTAATACCTCTATCATTGTCTATATCTATATCTATACCTGTACCTATATCATGAAGAGGGTACGGGCCTTCTAGAAAATACTAATGGATTTTTTCTGTGATTTGTTTAAGGAGCTTTGCCATAGTTTCCATATATCTAACACGGATATTTCAGATAATATTGAATCTGCTTGTACATAATGTCCAAATTAAAGATCTGCTTGCAATACATCTTGAACTAGCTGGAGAGCATTTTCTGGATTTAACTCAAAGCACCATTCATATTAGCCCAGTATAGACTGAGTGATATCCTCAGATGTTGTTGAATTCAAAATCAATGGAAGATTCCAAAGTATCGTGTTTCCATCTTAGTGGTAGCAAGTATAATCTGCCTTCTACTTTGGAGATAACTATTTTAACATGGTCCAGGAGACTAGACTCTCAGAAATGTTAGGATGTTTTTTCATTGGGTTTATCACTCTCTTTCTCTCACTCTAGCTAGCATGCATCTTACAAAGGTGTGTGAGGTTTCTCTTAACTCTTTGGGTTCTATCAGTATGATGACATAATGTAGTTGAACTATATGATAATGAAATGTTCAAGATCAAATTTGAGTTTAGATTCCATAGCCATGAGTCAAGATGTCTGTCCTTTTCAGACGGCAAATAACATCTACTTTTTGTTTTTGTTTTTCAGTTTGTTGCCAGAGTGTTTCCTGTTTGTTTTTTGTTTATCGATTGATAGCTGTGACAAGATGTCAAGAATTACATAGATTAACACAGTGAGGAAACCCCATAAGGAACAGTGGCCTATTAGGTGCATATATGATAGTTCACTGTCATTGTCTGAGACACATCCACTTCTTCATTAGTCAGTTTGTGATTGTGAATGAAGATATGATTGGCATCTCAGTTTCTGCATTTTTTTCAATTATTTTAGTTAATCTTTGTGATTCTTCCTAAGTTGGATTCCCTTTTATTTATTATTGTAGTTTGTGGAAATGATTTCAGAGACATCCATCTGTTTCTATGCAACAGAAAAGCCAATATTCTATAACTCAGTGAACCAGTGTAGGATCCTGTCATTTGTTGAGACTATTTATAAACCATGCAATCAGCGGCTGGTGAAAGGAATGCGGGATATATTTTGAGATCACTGCAGTTCTACCATGAGGCAGACTTAGAAAACAATTCAAGTTATAACCAGACCCTTCTGAATCTGGACCCTGTCTAATAGAGTCAATTGGTGTTCTCAGTCCACAGGGAGTAGTGATCATTCAGAGTCAGTTGAAAAAATTCCCTTAAAAATGGTGCACAAAACAAAACAAAACAAAACAAAACAAAAAACTGAGCTCACAGATGCAGAGAACAGACTGGTAGTGGCCAGAGGCAGGGATGAGGTGGAGGATGGGAGAAATGAGTGAAGGAAGTCAAAATGTTAAAAAAGAAAGAAAGAAAAAGCTAATACAGCAACTTCATAAATTTTGTATCACCAAATCAAAGAACTTCAATAGAAACAATTGTTAAATGTTTTTGGATATTAAAGACTTTACAAATGTTAAGGAAGGTACTAAAAGAATTTTTACTGCCGAAAGCAACACAAATTTGTGGAAAGTATGCAGGTTGATTACTAGTTAATATTTGTGTTTTTAATAAACAAACAAACAAACAAAAGACCAAATCTTGGTAAGACTAGGGGAAACTGGCAAAGTATTTGTGATGTTATAGCGTGCTTCTTTAAGAGCTGGGTTCCTGAGAAGCAGATCCAGTGACAAGGAGTAATGTACAAGTGATTTATGAAAGAAGAATTCCCAGGAGAAACTATTAAAGAACTGGAGGAAGCAGGACAGGAAAGAAGAAGAAATTGAACAAACGTGCAAATTTTAGGTAGCTTAGCTTATTTCAAAAGGAAATCTTTGGATTCTAAATTACACCTCAAAATGTTTTGACTAGAGACAATGGAGCTCGAGTTTTATATTCTCTCTCAAACATTAGTCATTGTGTAAGATTGTCTGAGGGGACATAAACATTCAGGCACTTCCAGCAATCTGTTCATGTGAACATAGCGGTTTCAATAGCCCAAAAGCAGTTTCCAAAGAAGAATCAGAAGTAAAAGCGTACCAAATTAGAGGGAATACACAGCGAAACAAAAAATGAGCTCTATTGGGATCCAATAGGAGCATTTACAAGTCTACAAGAGATACTCAATGTCCCTTCAATTAAAGGGTCACAGGAACTGCAAAGAATTGAGAGAGGAAACAGTGATCTTGTTCCATTCACCAGAGTTGGGGTTTTTAATTTAGACAAACAAAACAGGACTTCAATGGGCTGTCCATCTATTTTGGCTCTGAGGATTCTATGATGATTTAACCACTGTGAAAGACCTGTATTCCTGATCATTCGCAATAATACTACTAACCGTGTTGCTTATGTAAGCATGCCACTTTGCGTATTTTGGTGTCTCTTTTCCCATTGTATACCCAAGAATTTTGTAATCTCTACCAAAATCAAAAGCCGTTTCAATTTTAAAATCTGTAACCAATAATCCAAAACTAAATAAAAAATCCACCAAAGCATTTTTCACAGATTTCGGTGACTCTGTCACCAATGTAATTCTTAAAGTCTTTATAAAGGGAATATCCTGGCTGTCTTGGGGAGGGATACAATATTGTGTGGGTAGGTAGGGTCACACATGTCGAAAATATTACAGCATTCCTACCATCTGAAATATTTAAATTCATGAATTATTGGCACCTCGACTTTATTCAGTCCGGGTGAGAACTGAATTTAGGTCTCCGAATAGTGTCTACGTCGCAGCTGGCAGACGGCAGAGTATACTGAACACCTGTTTACGTAGAGCTCATTCATATCTTATCCCTTCCTAAAGGAACCACAGTTTTGTTCAGATATCCCCTGCTGCCACAGCCATGTGACTCACGGGAACCAGGACCTGACTGGTTATGGAATATTCAGATGACTTAAGATGGCTATTAAGACTTAGGGAGATGTTTATTTGCGAGCTTATAGAAATGTTTAGTCACTCCTAAGAGAGCGAACAAACCATCTCATGTTCCTCTGGGCATTTTTATTTAGATGTGCTGCCTAGATTTCTGCTGCTACCAATCTGAAAAGGCAGCCGACTTTATGGAAAGCAGATAAAGAGTCGGAAAGAAAATATGTCCCTAATGACATCTCAGAGCTGTCTAAATGCCTAACTCTGAAACCTCCCATAACTCTGAGCTTTGTGATATATGACATAATGTATTTATTTCTTTCTTAATCCAGTTTGAGGTGGAGATTCTGCCACTTGTGGGTAAAAGTATATTAACTGACAGACTGGGAGATGAAATATCTTGTCTCATTGGCTTTCATAAATGGAGGCAGATCTTTGCCTCTCAAGACTCATATTTAGTCATAGGACACCTGTATCAGAAATTCAGAACTTAAGCCCCTGGTGCACAGATGTCCTCTTCTTTTCTGGGCACATCGAATCTCTCAGAGCAAAACAAGAGAGCCCTGATGTGCTCAGTTCCCCTTCTTGATTCTGTTCCTCAAAAGGTATGAGTGAGAGCCTCTCTGTGGCTTTTGCTTCAACATCGATCATAGGCAAGGAGATAATTATGAGGTTGAAATTGCAGGAAAAAAAAATGTCCTTAAAAACTAATGTGATAAATTTATTCTAAGGTACATTAGAACTTTTAATTAACTACTAATCAGCAAACAGTATTATCAAGGCTATGCTATCTTTTGACATCCAGAAAACCACAGAGGTATTCCCATTGGAAGAAAGCATGTGACAAAGACATTGCATAATTATATTTCTTGAACAGGCCTACCTGATATCAAGTGAAATACTTATTTGGTGAATGTGGAAAGATAGGAGGAGGAAAAACAGTAAGTGTAAAACCATAGTTATATAGAATTATTTTGGGAAATAATTGTTGGCTATAGGAAATTTATAAATGAGTAACAGTAAGAACAAAATACATTATAAATTGGCAGAATATACCTAGCTTTATGAATATATATAGCTTTATGAATCTAGAATATATTGAGCTTTAGGAATGCATTGGATTTTGAAGAAAAAATTTCTTAGTTAAAATAAACTAAAAAGGCTTTGATACTAAGAATAAAGCTTATTCTAGAAGAAAAAACAAGTTGTAAAAACAAGCAGGCTCTAATTTCAAGGAATTGTCCACAAACTACTCATTTAGCATCGTCAACGATTAGGAAGAACAAGCAAACACTACATAGGAACATTTATAAATGTTTTTAGTCAAATATGGGGAAATGGTGCCAGTGAAACAGAGAATTTAGTACTTGTACCAGATATGTAACTTAGAGAAAGGCGAAATAATACCTTAGAGAAAATAATCTGCTTTATACCTAACAGTGGGAAAAAGAAACTGGAGTTGAGCGAGCATCGAAAGAGACCCTCATGTGAAACCAGGCAGAAAATTAAATGGGAAATTAAAAGAAGATATTGGTCAGGACCACTGGGAAATTTATTTAAAAAGACTATTCTAGTAGGGGTATCTCTTTTTAAACTAGAAATATATCATTGAATTTAGCACTCCTGGCTTTAAAAAAAATTTAGTGCACTCTATTACATTCAGGGCCAAGGCTTATTTAGCAAATGAAACCTTAGAAAAATAAAAACAACATAAATAAAAAGTGGTATGAAGTACATACCTACAATAGTGCACATAAACAATAAAACAAAATGATTGTTCCAAAAAGTTCAAAATAAAAGAATTAACCAAAGCCATAATAGTTATATTAGTAGTGACAGTTGTGAAAACTGAGAATTTACATATTTTAGCGATAATCTATATTTATAATGTGAATGCAAAATTCACCACTCTTCTTTATTATTTTCACATTTATTTCTGCAGTTATTACACTTTAAGTTTTCCTTTTTAAAATCTAAGTCTATAAAATGACACTCCACCAAAGATAACCTATCAGACCCAATATAACTTATTAGATGTATTCATATCCCAAATAGGCATATGCTAGCTATAGAGACCAGACAGGCTTAGCCCATAAGCCAGGATAATCATGACAAGTGTTGTAACCATCTTTCCATCCATTCGTTCTACCAATAAACACCTATTGAAATTTCTCTACAGTTAGAGGGATAACCAAGATAACATCTTATCATTGCTTTTTGATAATCAATTCTATATTTATGCCCACTATGCCCTTCTTCCAGAGAGCATCTGCATTATAACTCAGAAACATACTTAGACATGCACAAAAGCATGACTGTGTTTATACTTTAAGCTTCCTGTCTGAACCCTTCTCAACACAATTTTATAAGCTAATCTGGTCCATTAGGCTTGAAGTGTCAGGCTGACTGCTGTGGCCAGTATTGACCTCAATAAGGGGCTTTACAGATTTTCAGTGCTGGGTACGGTCTCTCATGAGCCCTTATTTCAGCCACCTAAAGCAAGCAGGTCCCAGGGAGTCACTAATAATTGCAGATCTCCTTTCCCGCAGCAAATTTAGAAGCGCAAAGTTTGCCAACAACTTTCATTCCTACTTATCAACTTTACTCTTTAGTTTCTCCACTTGTTTCAAAATGTGGCGCTCACACTCCACTAAATGCGGAAATTTTAAATGGCAATCAGAGTATTCCCTAAACATGTGTAGAAAGGTTGAAACATTTGCAGATTTTAATCTTTCAAAGAAAATCATGTTATAAAAAATGGTTGACAAAATCCTTTCCAGGCAGATCAATTTAGCAAAGTTATCAGCAACATGAGGGCAGGGATCATGTGTCTTTTATGACTGCTGTTATATATCTATTCTACATATTGAGTGCCTGGTTCAGAGGTGCCAACAAATATTTGTTTAATGAATAGGTGGGTAAATAAATCTGTGTTTATCTACCATTAACTCAGCACTTGATTTCTGCCTCAATTCGATCTCTTAGACCCAAGTAGAATAAAGCTATCTTCACTTCTGAATTGTTAGCAGTGATCAGGAGAAGCTGTCTCTTCTGTATTTAATTACCCTTAGACTAATTTGATTTATGTCTGTTCCTCAAGAGATTTTCATAGTGCCGTGCACATTAGTAGACACTAAAAAAATGCTTGTTGATAAATCCAAATAAATGTATATTTCTGACTGGCTGAGAGTTGTTAGACTGTGAACATGTTCTTTAGACTCTGAGTTCTGTCTGTCTCCTTTTTTTCTATTCTTATCCCCAGTCCATAGGAGATGATCAATATTAATTGATTAAAGCAATCTAAAGTTGTTTAATATATTCTACTTTTAGAAAAAATTGTCTTCTTACCTAAACTAACACAGATAAGTAGTTTGCTTTCTAACAACATTTCTTGGTTTTATAAAGATTTCCTGATTCTATTCCATTAAGGCAATTAAGTTATAAATTTTTCTTGCTTCCTATTAACTTTATAAAAATTATTTTCCCCAACCCAAAAACTTAACATGACATTTTTCATTTTGAAAGTAAATATGAACCAACATGATATATATGTTTCATATCTTTCACTTTGAAGGTTTTAACGTAACTTGCCGTTGCTCTAAGTAATGGAGTTTGAAATAAATTATACGTTGAAGATAAACAGCACTATATTAAATAGATGAAAAAAATTATATGAGGTCATATACAATACACACTAAAAACAGTAAGCAGTATATGGGATAACTATCACCTCAAGGAGAATAGAAAATATAAAAATAAATCCTCAAAATCATAGTGCAATCTCAAATGCATCAAATACATTAATATGGATAGGAATGTCACACATAAACATGTAGACATAACAATGACATTTTAAACTATAGCAGCATATATTATGCATTGAAAACGGAACACAATGTAATACATTTTGATGGGAGGGCAGTGGAATTTCAATACTTTGCTCTAAAGGTGTTATGAAATTGCAATACAATAAAACAATGCAATCTCTTTTTGGCAAATTAATTCCATTAAAGGTGCAAGTAACGATTCATAGTTTTTGCAGTTTAGGTTCAGATCATAAAAACATTTTAGTTTGTCAAAGGACAGCATTTTTAAATTGGTTATTTGTAATTCATTATAACCTTGCTATAGTGTATTCTCTGTATGTGTGCACAATGTGTTTTCTCATTGAGAATAGGTACATTTATTTATATTTTTATTTTTAAACTCCTTTTCTCAGTTTTGGAGGTTTTTGTGTAATTAAGTTATGACATGCCAGATTTGATAAAAAAAATTTTAAGTGAAAATACTACAAATTTTCACAAAAACATATTACTTCATCCTTTTTCATTGTCTACTCAATTTTTTCATTCACTAAACCAATATTACTATCCATACTTGGGAGATTTATACCTTTTCTTCTTTTAAGAAGCAGAGATGATTTGCATAAAATATTTAAATAGCTATACTTTCAGATTATTTTCATCTATCGAGTGTTATGTTAAATATTTTAAATACCCTTTTCGATGATCTAAAAACTTGGTGACACGATTCCATTGCTTCAAGTAAACTGAGATCCTATTCTAATGTTGGACTATTTAAGTCAAATACAAGTAGACATGCTCAAAAAAATCT
>NW_006434901.1:49661-55997 GCF_000325575.1 Pteropus alecto | reverse complement strand
GGGTTATATATAGCTGTTTAGTTATAAACAACTAAAATATTCAGGGCGACAACCTTAGGAAGTGACTATTTCTCTGGTCCTTCCCAGAAAGAACACTGCTTTCAGATTAGCAGCCCTCTGCCATGGTCACCACCACAATGCAAGATTATAATCTCAATGTTTCTTTTAGTTACATTTCAAACACCTTCCTCTAGAATGCAGGCACTTGGGGGTTCAATTGGAAACTGTTTTCTACACCCTTTTTGTTGCACAGTTCTCTCAGGAGATAGCTAATAGAAAGAAGGTGTATGTTACAAAGTCAATATCCTCCTCTCCACAAACCACCAATTGATTAAATGTCCACTGCTGCACACATTTCTATTCTAGAGACTGAAAAGGAGAAAGGTCACTGAGAGCCCCCAGAGTACTCATACTAATATCCAGAATGGTGACGGTGGTGGGTGGGGAGTACCTAGAAAAATAAAGGTAGACAGAGTTAATAAAATTCTCCTCACAACATTTTTTGCTAATGCATTATTATTTATAATGTAAGGGAGGAAGTTTTATTAGTTTGTGACCACATTTTTTTAAAAAAAGAGAGAAGTGATATGTAATAGAAAAGTTAATCATTACTAGGGAAACATGTGGTTAGTTTATTGCTCCATAAGTTAGGATGCTGTCACCACCACCATTTTTATATGTTAAGTAGCTGGTCAAGTTATTACTTTATACTTAATTTTGGTCATCTGGAAAATGGTAAAAGTTGTTATCTACTCATAGCATCATTAATAAATATAATGGATTAAATACATTTCAAGTGTCATTTATTTTACACACCCCACTCTGAAGGTTGTGATTCCTCTTTGAAATTTAAAACCTGATATCATTCTGAAAGTATCTTTCGACGGCAACCTCTTGGTTTCTCATATCATTTCAATTTGTTCTTGGCTACACTTTACAGAGTTTGTTTCCACCATATTCCTACCACTACGACTTAAAAGTGGAAACTCAAATTGTTAGGTAAAAATGGAGTGACATCTGACAATGAAGCCACAGCTACTCTTGATATCTCATTAGCTCTTCTAATTGCAAGAAAGCCTCGCCTGGGAATACCTTCAGAATCCTAGAGAGGACTTTAGTGTAACTCATTTGGAAATTCACATACAAAAGAAACTATAATTCACAACACTCTACCGGTCTACTAACTCTTAAAGGATGATGCAGTGCATAAAAGGAGGCTGACAGAAGAAAGACAGTCTCTCATTCAGATCTGGAAAGCCTTGTAAATTCTCACTATTTATAAATGAGAAAATGTATCAGAAATAAACTGGGAAAACATGGTGCCTGCTCTATAGAACCAATGGTTTTATTTGTCTGAGTTTCCGCAAGGAAGTACTCAATCTCTTGCTGCTCTTCGCCAAGACTACATTTTACGAATCTGATGTAAAAAGAATCAATCAAATTTGTTGCTCCCTCACCAACCTAAATCTTGTCTTTCTTATGTGGTCCCAAATGAATAATATTTCTAATTCTCAAATATATTCATGCAATGTGCACTTTACACAAAAACATGGGATCAACCCCTTTATCTCCCAAAACAAAAATGCCCTTTAGTAATTTTTTTCACACTGTCACTCATATACCATGAAAAACAAACATGAACACACACACATAAAAGGTGATAAAGGGCCACAGGTTGCCAGTATTTTATGAGATCTACACACATTAGACATTTGACATTTCGTCTCACTTCTACTATTTATTAGAACCCAAAATCAATATTTATGTTATGTTAGATGATGTTCAACAAATCCTTGATGGACTCACTTTTATAAAAATGCTTCTTGAAATAGTGAGCCACCAGCCTGAATATAATTACTTACTCTCTGGTTTTTAGATGTTCATAAATCATAAGTTTAACATTTAAGATTTCAACATGTCCATCACAGTTTTCTTTTTCACATGGATTAAATGAAGGCATTTAATAAAATTTATCTTGTTCTTTCACATAGGTGAATTTTTAGTCAGAATAAATATGGTGGTGTGCTGTTTTGTAATGGATTTTGTATAGTTGTTATTGCTTGTATAGCCCCACGGTCCTGTCAAAAAAAAAAAAAAAATCTCAACTTTGATATTCAATAACATTTTCTCTAAATATATCATTGCCTAATTATATGTAAGACATCAGTTACGGTGGTCTTTTCCATTATTATACTTAAATAATGTTACTTGGAAAGCCAATATAAATGTGTGCATCTATAAATTAAATTTTTTTATTTATACATGTAGACGTATAGGCATAGACATAACTATAGTTACTGAAATCACCTCTCAGAAAATTTTCCTTGTCTCAAACAAATAGGGATCTTATTTTCCCAGGCAACAAGAAGCCTGGAGAAATGAAATTCAGGGATGATATAGTTGTTTAAGAAAGATATCAAGTCTGCAACATTTTTCTAGTTACCATTCCTATTATGCCGATAATATGAACTTTTAAGTCATTGTTACAACACAGCTGCTCTACTAGCAAGCAATAAGCCTTTGCTCGAGGCATGAAAATGAAAAAGGGCACAAGAAAAACAAGTTTAAGGGATGCTGAATCTGCCCTCTTTCATTAGAAAAATCAAAGATTTCTTGGAAGCGCAACACATTTGATTTCTCTTTATATGTCATTGACCAGAACTTGGATCACGTGACCACTCTAGAGTCAAAAGACACGTGAAAAGGGGAGTATTTTTAACTAGATGCATTAATACCTCACACGTTTCTACCCCAAATAAAATTATAGTTAGCAAAGGAGGAGAACTGAACATTGGGTAGGCAACTTAAAAGATCTGTAGGATGGAAATGTAACTCAGAGACAGATGTCTAGGGATATCTCCAGATTTCTCTTTAGATATCTCAATTTTGGGTAAACACATTTCAGATTGTGTGCAATATTCCTCTGCAACAATAACCATATAATCTGCAGTTTACTCTGCTAGGCACTAGGTACATTGCATAGGACATCTTTCTTTTTCTGCCATGAATGATTGTACACACTAGTAATAGAGATGGCTATATATAATGATTTAATATTATGCAGAATTTAATGTATTTGCATACACATACGTGTATATAGAGACAGAGAAGGTGAGAAAAAAAATCTTAAGAGAGAAGGAGAGATCAAAATCGATCAATGGGAATTATGGTCTTAGATAACTTAGAAGGAGCTGGTGGGCTCCACTCCATGCTCTGACCTAGCTTGCACTCTTTATTAAAGTTTCGAGTTGTGGTCAGTGAAATGGACTTCCTTATACATATAAAGGAAAAGTCTGGAGAATCGCAGAGTTTCTGAATTTCTCTTAAAGTTTTCATTCTGTTTTCTTGATTTCTACTTTCCCCTTAGCTTTCCCCTTGCCCTTTTTAATCCCCATCCAATATTCTTGATGTGACAATGGCTACTTTTATAGCTTCTAGGCTTTGACTGTATGATAGGCCTTCTGATTTATTTCTTCCATTCTGGTCTGATGCTAATAATGAAAAAATGACTGTGATGGCCAATTCCTCCATCTCCTCGGCTGTACCTTCTTTTACAGATGGCTTAGCCTACTCACAGTTTTATTTGGGCCATAGACAGAGAAGGTGAGTAATTGATTAACAGAAAATTGTTAAAGGTAAACTACCAATCGACCACCTAAAAAGTGAGTTAGTGAAGTTCTCAATATAAAAACAATTAATTGATAAAGCCAATGAATTTTGGCCTTATCAGTAACTTTATCTCAAATCCCATGGATTTATCTCTTGTTTTGGCTTCTTGGATATACTGGGCACAGATGATCATACCTTCTTATAAGTCCATCTATCATTAACTTCCATAGTCATTATATTCTCCCGAATATGTAGTTACCGCTCCATCTGTACATTTTTATTGATATCTTTCTCCTTATATTCAGGTCAACGATGCTACAAGACTGTTCTCAGTCTTTTTCTTTTCTTAGGAGATTCTCCATTGGCTATTTCTTTTATTTCCAGGCATTCCAGAAATGAAGTGCCTGCCACACTGGCTTTCAGTCATATCTGTGTGTATTTTGTTTGGACTTCTAGGCACTTACTTGCAACCAGTGTTCTATGGAAACTCTAGAGGTAACAGGGGTCCTGAGGCATTTTAAATCCCAAATCTCATGGTCCCTAATGTAATCCCTGTGTAAAGGGCATTGAATTAAGTGGCTGAAAACTCCCATTTGTTTGAAGTGCTCTCCAGGGAGTCAGTTACATTACAGCTAGAAATGTGATCTGGCAGGTTGTTGCTGAGCAACAAGGCCTAGAATCAGCTATGGATGACACAAACTTTCATTAAACTTTATTATCGAGTCCTTGAAGTATAGAGTGTATTTACCATGAGATTGGATTCAAGTTAAAAATGTTAATGACAGCTTAGATTAGGTTATCTGTAGAAATACTATGTTCACATTTTGAAATAGTATTTAAGGTGTGTATTTCTTCATTTATTCATTTATTGTCTTGACCCCAAATATTTGGATATTGTGAACTGTAATTCAGTGTAAGACAAATGCAGGGAAATTATAGGTTAATAGGGACCAATATAAATTGGACCATTTGAACTCTATAGCATTCTAGCTCAATTAAAGCTCTAAAATAGGTTAATTGCTTACAAAAATTCTTCCTACATATGTACATGGTTCAGAAAGTAGAGTTTCTTGTTTTCTTATTTGCCTCACGATGTCTTTTGCATGAAAATGGTTTTAAGTTATATGTAGTAAATTTCACCCACATTATGTCAGAATTTTCTTGAGTTTTCCCACAATTCCACTACTCATGCCCTATTATTTCCCTAAAATTAGTAGTTATTTTCCCATTTAGTGTGAAAAAATTTAAAAAATTTTGGTCACTAAATTTTATTTCCCAGAGTCCACAGCTTGGATAGAGTCAAAATCCCCTGGTTAGTCATTACATCCTGATAAATTGGCTGTAGCTACAGTTTATGAAAGAGCAATATAAGATTGACATGACCAATTAAAAATTAAAGAAAGATACCTCAAAAAGAAAGATGTGATACTAGTCAGGATTCTTGTTTGCCAAAAACAGAAACCTACTCTGGTTAAATTAAGCAGAAAAATATTTTATTAGAAGAGAACTAGATAGGCCACAGATCTCCCTGGAAGACAACAGGCACAGTTGAGAACAGGAACTGAGGGGCACAAGACACAGCCAACATTATGCCCCAGAAATACTACTGATGCTCACCGCCAAAGCTGCTGTTGCCATCCCCTCTGCAAATCTCCAATCTGAAGCCCAACTCTCCAATCCTTCAAAATCTCCTGCCTCATTGCCCCAATGCACTCTAATTCACTGCAACTTCTACACATATAATCTTTCATTTATAATGTGCCTTGTGTATCAATCTCAAGGTATGAAGTCAGGGGCAGGGAACCTGAAGGACAATCCCTAAGCAATGCTACCATATACTAGCCACTAGAAATAGAAAGAGGAGATATATATTGCAATATTCCCATTGGGTTTCAGTTATGTTGGAGGAGTCCATTAATTCTGAGAAACCCACATGTTAAATGTTCTTTCAATTTTTCTATCCATAAAACATTGTGTATTTTTTCAGAGAATGAATTTAACATACCTAAATAATTATTCCCTTTGTAACAAATGGAATAATGAAGTAATTATGGCGTTATTTTCAAAGCTACCTTGACTTTCATTTTGTTTATGAAGAAATCTTTAATCTTTGTTAATGTTAATAGAAGTCAAAGTTGGCCTTTAGTATGTAATAAAATCTAATTTCTTAAACCACTCTTCTTTTTGCAGTCATGGAAACCGTGTTAGCTCTTTCAAATAACAGGCTTGATGTTCAACTGCAATGCCATTAGCTACTACATAACACATAATCAGGTAACTACTATGGATGTTTATTTATTATGTTGTCATAAATTCTACTTTTTCTCTAAGTCACTGAATAGCATTCTCTTCATGTATTTTATCTCACATTTTTTTTTCTAACTCCAGTATATAAGAGATTTTGTGAGTCAGAAGAGAAAAAGTAATTTTGTGGTCATGTACAGTATTGTATGACTCTTCCCATTGGTAGAAATTTCAAAGTTTGTTCTATTAACTATAGAGAAATTCTTAGTTTTTTCAATCAATAGTAATTTCAATTTCAAATACAATTTAAAATATCCAATAACTGATATTCTGCATTGTTTGTGATATAAGGAATACATTTGTATTTCTATTGTTGACCATTTTATGAATACCAAATGTGTACACATATAATAAAATGGGAAAGGAAACAATATATATTATAGGTTAAACTCAAAGGGGTATGTCTATGCATTTTAAACATAA
>NW_006434901.1:45987-49608 GCF_000325575.1 Pteropus alecto | reverse complement strand
AATGTTACATAAATATGTATATATAAATGTATATATTCTTTTGTGTGAGAAACTGTTCTAAGGATTGTGATACTTTACATATATATGTAGATACATATATAATTCTCCTTACCTTCATAAATTTATCACTATTTGTTTCTTGCTTGCTAAAATTACTGATTAAACAGTAATCATATATAATCACGAAGTAATTTTATATTTTTCATCCTGAAGTCATTGAAATTGTCATTTGTTTTTCAAATAATTTTAATACTTGTCCAAATAATTTACATATAGGATAGTGGTATTATCAAAGCTAAAATTGATAACTAAAATTAGCTCTACATATGTACAAAGAAATAAACTATAAAGCATTATTAGCATAAAAAATGCTAATATAACATTGTCTATCAGCCAGGGCCAGGGCTAACAAAATCTCTCACTTGTTCTAGTTAGCAGAAGAAGAGAAAGCATAAGGAGAATAATCTTCTCCTAAAGAGAGAAAACAAAGTGTGTGGTAACATAACAAGTAAATATACATAAGTTACCTGATATAACTTACTCTATCATGGCCCATATCTGAACCTCCCATGTTAATAAAGTAAGCCTATAACAAACTTTATCACTGAGCGTATTTATTTGGATACCAAAAGGCACTCTATGAAAGACTATCCACTGATGAGAATATAAATGATCAACTTTGTTTTCTCACACACATTGACTGGTCTCTACTCATATCCTGCCCTTTAGGGAAGGAATAAACATAAACAATGGAACAATAGCAACCACAGCTACAGCGAAGATCCCTACTATTTACTTTGGCCAATTGGTAAAAATCATCCCTTGATGATTTAATTGTGGTAATTTAAAACTAATGATTTATAAGTTGAAAGGAAAAGTGTACATTACAGTTGAGGAATAATAAAATATTTAACCTAGATTCCCAAGAACATATTACTTAATTTCACACATAAATTTTCTGTGAAATTTCAAAATTTTCTGTTCCAATGATAGTAAAACGTACAAACAAAAACATCAATTGAAGTGTAATCCATCTCAGAATCATAACAAGTGCTTTTTAAATTTTTATTCATAGGCTTCCGTGTGCCTTTAACTTAAATATGTTCTTTATTTATACAAGTTTTCATAAAGGTGCTACAAAGAAATGATGTTTTTATCCCATGCATCATTTTTATTTCTATTACTGCACGCATAATTTCAAAAACATTAATAAATTCTAATGTCTATATACTCCAGAGATTTATTATGGCTGCCTGCATAACTCATACATAGCTGCTGTAGCACAGAATTGAATTTTATATAGAACTTTTAAAAATATTTCTTTTTTCATGAAAATTATTGGGGTGACATTAATAGAATCCAATAAGTTTGAAGTGTACAATTCAATAACATGTCATATGCATATTGCAAAATATTTCTTTTAAAGTACAGTAGTAGTCACTTTGTAATTTGTTTCACCAACTCACTTTAATAAACATACTTTTTTCCCCTAAATATTGACAATTTGCCAGACACTGTTCTAGGCACTGGGATTGTAATGATACATAGATAAGAGTCATAAATACAGAACATTTCCACTTTTGGTCCAGTCACAATAACTCGGTTTTAAAAAAAAAAATTATCCTAAAATTGAAAAAACTTAAATTATCTTTTATTATAGTACCAGAAATAATGTAATCAGTCATTAAGCCGTTATATATTTGACCAGTTGATGCAATTTCCCAGTTGATACCTGCTTCATTTGTAGTTGAATCCAATTGACTAAAACACAGTGCAGTCTAGAACTACTGCATATCTAAAAATTGAGAAAAACTTTCGAATATTAAATTATTCTGATTTTTATTTACTCCAGCCATTTGGCCTAAGTTCATCTTCCATATTAGGTAGTACGCCAGTGTCATAAGAATATTTTGAGGATATATTCTAAATCCCTAATTTTCAGATGAGGAAACTGAAACTCATATGGGTTATAATACTTGCCAAGGTCACATAGCCAGTAGGTAGCAGAGCTTAGATTCGAATTGCGATCTGCCTTACTATTATTTAACCCTGGCTATAGTAATATTCAATGCCTTGTAGTAAATGCACTATATTCATAATTTTTATAGAGATAATGAAACAAACTAGTGTGCTATGAAAAACTGAGCTTCTCGGTATGCTTTAAAATCATGCAGATTATCAACAGACTTTAAATATCCACCCATAGAATATAACAAGTCTCTGTCAATTTATCTAGCTGTGGATCTATATTTATACAACCCATTTGCCTAGTTAAAACTATTTATCCTCACTCTCAACCCTGTCCCCAGAGGGTACTTTGAAAGAGAGCCTGTGGCAATAGAATGTAATTTTGAAGGAAGCAGATCTAGATTTGAACCCTGGCTCTGTCATCTATTAGCATATCTTAAGCGTGAATCAATAAAAAAGGATGTTAAATAAGGAAACATATCTCAAATATTCAGCCCAGGGACTGCAACAACATATGTAATAATGAAGATTTTAAAAAACAATTTCAAATTCAGTCATGTGTCATTGTAGCAACAAAGAGATGAAGTCAAATGATATGATAAACTAATTTGGTGTCAAATACCTGATTTACTTAAAAATAAATCCTTTTTTTATTGCAAAGGAAAAATATCTAACTTTTAGCCTCAGATTATTTTTACTGGATTTGCTGAGGCTGCATCTATAGGGGCCAATGCCAATAGAAAGGTGGCAAGGCAACAGGAAATCCAATTAAATGAATGAGATTTAGTAGAGTTCTTGCTTTTCTAAAATGATTTATAGACCATGATACTGGTAAATTATTTCCCTGTCAGGTAGTGTTATTTTCTCCTTCAACCTTTATTTAGAAACCATAAAAGAAGTAATGGGCTATCTGGTATCACGCATTTGACATCTCAGTATTGGTCAATGTGAATCTCAGTGAGAGTGCTCATGATCTTTCTTTGGGGGATACAATTAAAGCAAAATGTTGTGTTGTACTTTAATTCTGTTTGTTGATATGCAAGCATTGAAATATTAGTCATTATTTGAGATCCAACCAAATAATACATCATTTACATGTTATTTGCCTACTTCATAATAAATTACATACTAGTAAGTTGAAATGATATTATTTTTTGACCAATCATTTTAGCATTTTTAAATCTTTCAGTCTGACATCAAACTAAAAAGCTTCTGTTCAGCAAAAGAAACCATCAACATGGTAAAGAGACAACCATCTGGATGGGAAAATATATTTGCAAGCAACATCTCTGATAAGGGCCTATTATTCAAAATATACAAAGAACTCATACAACTCAATAACAACAAAAAACCAAACGATCCAATCAAAAAATGGGCAGAGGACCTGAACAGATGCTTCTCCCCAGACGACATACAAATGGCCAACAAATATATGAAAAGATGCTCAACTTCACTAGCTATTAGGGAAATGCAAATCAAAACCACAATGAGATACCATCTCACACCTGTTAGAATAGCTATAATCAACAGGACAAGTAATACCAAATGTTGGAGAGAATGCAGAGAAAAAGGAACCCTCATACATTGCTGGTGGGACTGCAAATTGGTACAGACACTATGGAAAACAATATGGAGGTTCCTCAAAAAACTAAG
>NW_006434901.1:11005-45547 GCF_000325575.1 Pteropus alecto | reverse complement strand
AGGAACAACTGACCTTGTAATTTACAAAGAAAATTTTAAGCCAAAAAAATGATTATCCTTAAAAAATAAATAAATAAAAATAAAAAATAAATATCACAGTCTGACATTGAGTTTCAGAACTTAGTTCCTACCCCAATTTCTATTTCAACTTAATTTACTTATTCTATTTTAAATGTACATCAAAAATCCTTATATCATATAAACATATACATAGACACATCTACCCACAACTTTCATGTCAAACTTGAAGTGATATGGACATTGTAATCCTTAATTTGTGGACTACTGAGGATTTTAATATGCATTGGCATTGCCCAATTCTAGTTAGTGTGACATGCCAACCTTAGTTTCTTGATAGCCTTTAAAATTATATAAATTTTAAATAAAATGTAGTTATTTATACTCAGAAGATACTGTCTGTCTGTCTGTCTATCTATCTAGCTAGCTAGCTAGCTATCTAGCTAGCCATCAATCTAGCTATCTAGCTAGCTATCATCTATCTGTCTATCTAGCCACCTATCATTATTTATGCACATCCCAAACCCTTGGCTCAGTGATTATTCTTTAAAACTAAAATCTTTCTCTTATTTTTCTCTCTGTCTTCTTTCTCTTTCCTTTAGGCCTTTGTCTCCATTTACATTTCCCCTCTGGGTTGTCAACTACTTCTCTAGTATTTGTGCAGGAATGATCAGGCACCGACCGCAGTCAGTTTTCTCCACAATTGCTTACTACCACCTTTTATTTATCCCAAGGTATTTAGAGCCCTTTAGGCACGTCCATATTCCCTTTCTTGTACTCTATACCCCAGCTTTCTCCATCACTATTAAGCTAAGATTTCTTAACAGATAATATTAGAAAACTGCGATTATTCTACATAGCTACCATCTAAAAGCACACATTTACAGCACAGTGGGCTAGTAATGAAAATCATTTGTAATGACTTTTTAAATGTTTCCCCAAATCATGCTCTTTTATTTGGATAAATCATTTTGGTTACATAAGTGGCTCAGAAATATATGACATTATTTAGTTGCAGAGGGGTTTATTTTTTAAGAGTGCAGCAATTACATCCTAAAATAACTATTATTCAATCCATTCTGCCAGCCTTGGGAGACTAAGCAGATGTCAGATATCTAAAATATCTGACTTTAGGTGAGTTTGGGATGTTACTGTGAAAGAAGCATTTTGAGAGCTGTGATATAGGAAGATGTTAGTAAGCTATGCACTTAGATGATGAAGGCAACAGCTCTCAGAGGGGTTCATTTGAAGCATAATTGTTGAGTCTTGGAATAACACTATTTTAGAGGCGAATGAGGAAATTTAGAACCCTTCTTCCTATTCACTTTTTAATAGCTGAGGAAACGAAGTGATCCAAATAATTAGAGGAACTGCCTAAGATCAGATATCTAAGTAAAGGTACACCCTAGGAATACCTGTGGACTTTACATTAACATTCCAATAGACTGGCTTTACTACATATCTTCCCACTCTCCTTCTACATTTACTGTTTTCGGAGAGAGAAAAAAGCTTGACAACATTTTTTAATAAAAATCGTGTGGATTTTCACGCCAGGACAATGTGATTTTGAAACTTTCCTAAGCTCAAATCTTCACTTGTGTACACAGTACCCTTCAGAAGGATGGGATCATTCTCATCAGCATCCAAACATGCCGTTGTTTGTCATCCAAAAAGAAATCATTTTTTACTCCACATCTCTACCCAGATACGTCCCAATTTCTTACATCCCATTTATAGGAAAATGGTGAAAACTGCAGAGAAGTGTTGCTATACTATACTCATTTTCTTCCCACTGTCCTTTTGACTTGCTTCATTCAGGCTCTCTACCCACCTTTCCAACAACACAGCTTTTGTCAAGGTCACCATATCAGTCAACTATGTAACAAGCACACAATCTCTCTGGCATCCATCCATCAAAAGCAGTTCATCTAGGAGTCAGTTGATGGAGACATGTGCTGGGCTGGACAGGTCTAAGCTGCAGATTGGGTGTGGGTCTGCCTCATGGGTGCCTCATCCTCCTTGGACCAACAGGCTAATCAGACCATGTTCTTCTCATAGTGACACAGATGGGCAAGACGAATGAAAGTATGCATATCTCTTAAGGAAATAGCACAGTAGATCTCCTTTCTGTGTTCCATTAGCCGAAACAAGTGAGATGGCTGAGTCCAAGGTCAGGGACAGGAATACACTTGGCCTCCAGCAGGAAGAACTGAAAAGCCATAAGGCAAAGGACACAGAGAGAGGCAGAGGAGAAGAATATGGGACAAAATATTAATGTTAATATACCACTGTCACTAATGAGCCACAGAACTAAATCAAATGGTCAAATCCAAGTGCTCATCTGTTTTGAATATTCAGCAGCATGTGACACAGTTGATCAATACTTCCATCCTGAAGCTTTTAATTCAGCCTATACTCCTAGTTTTGCCTGTTCCCTCTCGCTGGTTTCTCCTTCTATACTTGTTGGTTCTTCCTCATCATTTTAATATTGGCAGAGATCAATCTTGGGACGTTTTCTCCTTGCTCGCTATACTTATTCTCTTGTTGATCTCACCCATGGTCATGGCCTATAAAAACATCTATAATATGTACCATTACTGAACTTTACACTTTAAAATGGTTAAAGATGATATATTTTATGTTATGTACTTTTCACAATAAAAAATAAAAGCAAAAACCCTTCTATAGACTGATAAATCATAAATTTATATCTTTAGCATATATGTTTCCCCCTTAAAGTCCAGTGTCATATATCTAAATATATCCAAATGTCCAACAGGAGTATAAAACATGATATATCTAAAGCCAAAGTACTAATCTCCCACACACAAATATGCCCCTCCAATTATTTCTTCCATCTCCATAAATGGTGACTGCAGACTTCAAATTGCTCAGGCCCCAAAACTTTTTGGTTATCCTTGACTCAAATTTTTCTTCCACACCCCACATCCACTCTTATCAGCAATTCCTACTGGCTCTACCTTCAATCTATGTTCAGGACCTGAGCACAACTCTCCACTTCCAACGTGCTGTGCCCTCTTTTTCCAAGCCAGCATCACTTCTGGCCTGATGCATTATAATAGCCTCCTGAATGATGTCCATTATATCATCTTCCTCCATATACAGCCTATCCACAACACAGCAGCCAAAGTCATCCTTTTAAAGTAAAAACTGGATTAGGTCACTCATCTCATAACTCCTCAGTGGTTTCCCAACCTCACTTCAAGCAAATTCCAAGTTCTAACAACAGCCTTAAAAGCCCCTCCACAACCTCGTTTTATTAACTCTTTAACATCACCTCTCACTAATTTTAAGCTCACTCTCTACATGACAGGGAAAAAAATATCAGCAAAAATCCATTTCCTGAAAGGCCCTGAATCACTATTGTGAGAGCAGGACCACCTTAGACATTTTGTAGGTTGCACTTACACAACTATAGGGAGTACACATGTTGTAATCTGTGTGAATGTTTCTACTGGAACTGTGCAGTTTTCAAACTGTCTGGTCTTAAATCCTTGTCATAGGGGAGACAGAAATAAACAAGATAAATCAGGAAAATGTAAAATATATAACACAGTGATGACTGTTAAGGAGAAAAACAAAGAAAAGAAGAGATTTGGGGTGGGCAACACAAATCTAATTAGGATGAATCCAGAAGGTCTTCTCTACGAGGGTAATTTTTAAATACATAGCTGGAGGAGGAGAGGGAGTAAGCCCTGTGGATAACAGAAAGAGCAGTTAGGCAAAGGAACAGCATATGAGAAAAACAGCATCTGAAATGAAAGCATGGCTGGCACATTCTAAGAAGAGATGGGAAGCCAGTGTGGCTGGAGCAGAGTCAGCTAAGAAAATGAGGTCACAGACATAAAGGGATTGGACAGGGTCCTGTAAGGTCTTGGCTTACTCTAAGTTGGAAGATAGCTATCAGAGGTTATGAACAAACCTAACTTCAGCTTTAAAAGATACCTCTGACTGGGGAAAAAGAAAGATGGCTGCTGTGTTGAATAAAGACATCAGGAAATCAGTATGGAGGCAAAGAGACCAGTGAAGACATTGATGATTGGAGGTTAAACAAACTAGAGTGGTAGCGTCGGAGGTGGGGTGAAATATTAGTGGGTCACTATTGTAAATTGGATCTGTTCATATTTATACTTTCTCATCACTTATTGGTCATAGATAGAATGTGATTGAGTATGTGTGTGTTTATCTGGTATCAAGATGACTGGACTGTTTGGTTCTAGTGGTTACATAACTTCAAAGTTAGGCTATGCAGACAATTTATCTTCTGCAAATGAAATTAGTCTCATCTGTTTCTAATATCCATATTTCTTTGGTCATTTTAAATATTTTTTGTAATCCAGAAAAATTTTGAATGGTTTGGATAATATTACACATGTTTAGACATGTATTGCCCGTTATGCTGAGAGTCTTGCTTCATTAACTCAAATTTAGGTACCATGTTTACTCCTTATTTCTGGTAAAATATACTTCATGAGTTGAAAGGAATCTATTTCTAGCTAAGAATTTTAATAGGAATTGTTGTTAATGTCAGTCTTTTACCATAATTTTTGAAATAATTGTATTGTTTATTTTTACTTTTAGTATGTTTCTCAGGAGAATTATGTTAGTATTTTTTTTAATTGTGAAACTTCCATGATTTCTTGGGATGACCTACTAGGTCAGGAAGAATTATTCTTTTTAAGAACTTATTACATTTAATTTGTCCAGAACGACTTGACAAGAATATATATTTTCTGTTCCTTGGATACAATTTTCTCTACATCTATTTGACTAAGCTTTTTAATTCTCTTTTTAAATTTTTCTATTTTAATTTAATTTATTTTGACTACTTAATCTGTCAATTTCTGAGAGGAAAATATTAAGAATTCCCTCTTTAATTCAGCAATTTTCAATATTTTTAGAAAATATTTTACTTTATATTTTGATATTGCCTTGTTCAATGATTAATTATACTGAGTCATTGTATATATTCTTGATGGGCCATATCGTTTGACAACACAAAATATGCCCACTTATTTCATTGAATGATTTTAAACTAAAATTCTACTCTGCCTGATTATACCACTAAAAATCTTATTATGTTATTTTTAAAAACTATATTATCTTTATCTCTCTCCTTATTTTAGCCTTGTAATGCCATTATACATATATTTATTTCTTTAAGAATAATTAGTAAATTTCTATTACTGATTTCGTCTAATTTCTGTCATAATAGTTTGTTTAGTTGTGATTTGAGTTTTACGCCCTTCTTTCTCCTTTATTTTCTTTTCTTCTAACCTGATTTGTCAAGGTTTTTAAAATTTTTTTCTAGTTCCTTAGAAGTTAAAGACTCATTTCTACTTAGCCATCAATATAAAATGTTAACACAGTAATGTAAATTTTGTAGATCTCTCAATGTCCAGAATTAGACAGTATTTGTGTCGAAGACTGATAACTGTCCTCAAATATCTCTTCCTACGATTTTTATTTTAAAAATAAAACATCTTAGTTGAAGCTGGGCACGTTTCCACCCAACTTGAGATCATACTTTCCAACCTTCTGCAGCTATGGTCATATGACTAAGTTCTGGAGAAACTTATGTTTGTGTGTTATGTGAGAAACTGCTGGTTCACTTCCTATTAAAAGACAAAAATACTTGCCCTAGATATCCATCAGCAGGATGAGATGATTTGGAAAATATATATAAACCATACAGAGGGGTAATTACTATATGTATATACATATTCCAGGCTGTGTATAAGATATGGTTTTGTAAGTTAAAATTATAAAACTTAAGAATATAAAAATGATAATATATTATTTTGACCTTGGAAAATGGGAAATTTCATGTGGTTCCATCTAATAAAAAGCAATTTTATGATGTGGGGTGTGAGAAAGTATAAGTACAATAATTTCACCATTTTCCATAGAGGGAAATAAAACAAAATCTTAATTTGACGAATCAAGAACTAGTTTATTATTACTTTAAAAACATATGTTATAGAACTTATAGTATTGGATATAATGTAAAAATAATTATTAGGAAGTAGAGATGGGAAGAGGTAGTCTGTTATCTTCATCTTTCATGGTGGAGAGGGTCAATAAAGGTTTTAGTAATTATATATTATAGTTCATTACAGTGTCATTGATTTTAACATGCATCATTATGGTATATACAATTCAATTTTTCATTTAGAGTCATCAATGTCCTTTCTTTTTCATTTTCAATCTGCTCTGTGCCTTCAAGAGCATTTATGATGCTGCCTTTCTTTAAAAAAATAAACAGGAAGTGAAAAGCCATCAGTGATGGGCTCTTAAGCTATCACTGTGAGTAGGTATCTGGAACTAGCTTAATTTGTGTTTTCACTCAGGGAAGGTTGCAAATACAAACTGATTCACCAGCATCACCCTCTGCTAAAATACCTGGTAGTAATTTAGATTACACATTTTTAAAGTTATAGGAAAAACCAAAAGAAGGATATAAATTAATGGTCAACCTTCTGAACTATAAATAGAAAATCAGAATCACATAAAAATGTTAAGCAAAAACGAAGGGGAAAATATTAAACACAGATAATATAGAGTGAGAGGAAAGAAGTAAAATCAAATCTTCTGAATACATCAATAAATGTAAATAGGAAAAGTTAACCTATTAGAAGGAAAGGATTCTTAGATGATATTAAAACGTATTGCCTGAAAATGTAATGTGTGAAAAGGAATCATCTAAAACAAAGTTACACTACATCAATAAAAGTAAAATGATTATAAGGACCTACCAGCCATATTATGAAAATAGAGCTGTGATATTAATTCGATGACAGATTTAAAGGCAAAATATTTTAAAAACAGATGTGCTACTTTATCCACCTTAAAGATATTTTTATGTATCCTAATTTATGAAAAAAAAAATAAAAGAAATTGCTCAAAACATGAAATCCAGGAGAAACCAAAACCATTAAAAGAGGCTTTAAGTACCACCTGGTAGCTCATTGTAATATTATAATAAACATAGAGGCTAATGATAAAAATATATACAAATAATATCAACAACTTATATTTTTAAAGACATTCAAATGACAAACAAGTGCTGGACACTGCTAATCCTCAGGTAAATGCAAATCAAAACCACAAAGAGATAACGCTTCACACCTGTAAGAGTGGGTATAATCAAAAAGATAAGAGAAAAAATGCTGCTGAGGATATGGTGAAAAGGAAACCCTTGTGCACTGGTGCAGCCACTATGGAAAACAGTATGGAAGTTTCTCAAAAAGATAAAAACACAACTACCATATGACCCAGCAATCCCATTTCTGGATATATATCTAAAGGAAATGATATCACTGTCTGCAGTGATGTCTGCACTCTCATGTTCATTGCAGCATTATTCGCAGTAGCCAAAATATGGAAACAACATCAGCAGATGAATGGATAAGCAAAATATACATAAAATTCAGCCTTAAAAAGAAAGAAATCCTGCGATTTACAACAACATAAATGAGCCTGGAGGATATTATGCTAAGTGAAATAAGCCACACATAAAGACGAATACTGCATGGTATTACTGACATGTGAAATCTAAAAAAGTCAAATGCATAAAAGTAGAATTGTGGCTGCCAAGGACTGAGGAATGGGAAAAATGAGGAGATGAAGGTCAAAAGGTACAAAGTTTCAATTGTGCAGGATGGAATAAGTTCTGGAGATCTAATATGAAATACAGTGACTATAGTTAATAATACTGTTGTATATTTGAAATTTCATAAGAGAGATCTTAAGTGTTCTCACCACAAAACAAACAAACAAATAAACCCGAACTATGTGAGGTAATACATCATGGTAATCATTTCACAATATAAACATATATCAAAATATCACATTGTATACTATATGTGTATATATATCAACTATACCTCAATAAGTTTGGAAAAAATAAAAAATAAGTTTAAAATAAAAGTAATATTGTGTGACAGAGATGTATGATGCCATCTTTGTTAGCCGATTTAGAACTCTGTTATGATATTAATGGGATTGACAGTAGATATTGACCATATAAGGCAAATTATCACAGACATATTTAATCATACGAAGCTTATAGTCGGTCCAAGCACTAGAATAAATACATCTCCGACCTTCAATTGGGAAGTCGACCAATTTGGTAGTGAAGAGTAGGGTCTCAGTTTATGAAAATCATATTCAATATTTTATTTAGCATCTAATTTATTTAAACAACAAATTACCTATTTATTTTAAAAATATTATTTGGTTTATATAGCAGACACTTTTTCCACACTAGCAGAAAAACATAAAGTCTGAGGCTTTTTTTTTTCGGAGAAATTTAACGATGATTTTAAATGCATTTGACGGGAGGCAAAAAGAATAAATATGTCATGGGTATTCCCGGAAGTCTGGAAATCCATGCATACATGGCTAGCAGTGGAGAAACTATTAAGTATTTTATGGGGTATAAATGACTTTAATTCTTATAAATATACAAATTTTATTGGCAAGAACATTCTGATAAATATGTTGGGTCTGAGAAGCGCAAGCAGACGATGTGAGAAAATAAACTATTATTTATTCAACACCTACTTTGTACTAGATATTATGCTTCTCTATTTATCTAAAACCCATCAACTTTTAGTGCTGGCTCTATCTAAAAATGGTTGGAGTGAGGAGATAAAATAATATCCGAGGTCAGAGATAGTGACACTATTTTGTGATACTATTACAATACAGTGATAGACAGTAAGAGAGATATTGATCTTATAAATGAAAGTTCAAAAACTATGTATTTCTATTCTAGCTAAATTCCATGGGGAAACCTGATAAATTGATATCAATAAAATTAGAGAATGACTGGGAAGACATAATGTATAGCCAATTTTAGTCCGAGCTACCATGGTGTATAAATTATGCAATATTCTGTTTATAAAATGACTTTTCTTCTGTGCATTTTTGGTTGTAGAATGTCATGAGGTTCAGATTGAGCTTTCCTTAATAAACTATTTATATTATGGTTGCTATATCTGAAAAATCTAGTATTAAACTCTAATAATTCCACTTATGCAGAAAAGAAGGAAAAGGACAATTACTAGGAAATAAAAATATCTGTACTTTTTTTCTGCCTTTTACTATGAGTAGAAATCAACGGTCAGTGAGCCACAAATTTCTATGCATTTGTTCATTTACTCATTCACGAACTCTGGGTTACATATGTTAGGAGCTGGAAGAACATTCGTTAAAAAGATAGAAATGACCCTTTCTGTCCTAGACTTCTAGAAGAATCAAATTAAAATTTTAATTATAATGGAATCAATACTGGTATCAAAAAATTAGTGATTATGTTGAGATAACAAAGAATGCACACCTAATCCAAAAATGGGAGGTCAGGGAGCCAAGAGAGACAAAATTCTACCCTGCATCCACAGATATCCTGAGATAGGATTCAAAGAGTCTGTTAACTTGTTTGTAGAAAAAAATGCAATCAATCTCTAATTAAAATGAGCATTTCCTTACTTTTTAAGGTGGTGGTTTTATCTATTATCTTGTTTATTATGGTAATGGTTTCTTGGGTTTAGGGATATGTCTAATCTCATCAAACTGAATACATTGAATATGTGCAATTCTTCTATATCAACTATACGTCAATAAAGCTGTTAAAAACTGGCATTTCCTTTAATTATGAATGTAGACACACACCATGGCATAATTAGCAGTATCGGTGGCATATTAATATTAGAAGTCATATATTTTCATATCATATAATGCTATTACTACTTAAAATTACGATATTTAATCAGCCTCTAGAACTTGTTTTTGATTGTTAAAGAAAGGCATAAAATTACATCACATTTTAAAATATTTTGATAATTATATTTCAATATAACCAGCTTCTTTTGTAATCCTTTCTGTAATCCTTTCTGTAAAAACATTATTCTGAGAAGGCAGTCCATAGGCTTCACCAGTCTGTTGAAAAAGTCCTTCCACGAAAAAGCCTGAGTATCTCTGTGTGAGACCAAATGATTTATAAACAAATGGGGATGCAGAGAAGAAGAATGCTCCAGGAAGAGGCAGTATTGTATTAAAAACAAACAGAAAAACCAAAACTGTGACCCAGGGATGAGAGAACATTGTTCAACTAGGGAACAGAGAGTACTTCTCTAAATTCTGTAAGTTACGGCTAGGGGACTAGGTGCATTGGTGGTTGATGAGAGATGAAACAGGCAAAGTAAACAGGGGCAACATTTTGAATAACCTTGTAAGAAATGCTGAAATAATAAATCAATGATCTTTTATAAGTAGAGGAGAAATCTGACCAGATTTCCATTTAACTATATTCTGTGATTATTTCTCGATTTGTTAAAATCGAGGAAGAAACGCCATAAGTGTTGTTTACTGGGTTTCTTAAATCCTGATATTTCGTTATAAAGAGTTGAGTTAGGGAATTGTCACACAAACAAAATTGTAGGACACATTTATTATTGTTATTTTAATAATGAAAAAGATATATAACCTTTTACATATACATACATATATATAAAAGGTCATATATCTATAACCTGAGGGAAGATACCTCTAGTGAGGAAGATACCTCTACAGAGTTAAGCTTCAGCCCCCAAGTAGATCCTCAAAAAGTCCTTTTCCCATCCCTCAAAATTAAATCATCCTCTCCCTTAAAATATTCTGGGCAGAACACTTACTTATTCCTGAATTTAGAGGATACAACGCTAAATTTCTTAAGTTCGGATCTGGAGAGAAATGAACAGAACACCATTAGATAACATTTTTGTCTATGAAGACATTTTGTTCCATCTTCACGTCTGCTCTTTTCTATGTTCTCTCTCTTCTACGTTCAGCGTATCTGCTTTGTCTACTTTGTCACATCCGTAAGAATGTGTGAGATCAATTAAAATTACAAATATGGAACCGAATTGGCTCTATCTACTTGCCCGAATTTTTCTTCCAATGGCTACCTTAGGGATCACATCCCCAATCTCTTATCTACCTTAATTAATGATCCAAGTCTTAATTAGGCAGAAATTACTTTTTCCAATACAACCTTATAACTTGGCAGAATATGTGGTACTTCTGATGACTACACCAAACCATTTGTCCTGCCAGAGAGAAGGATCATCTCTACAAGCTTTTGCTGAAAACCAGAATCAGGATCTGGCAAACCAGTTTCTAATCCATGGCTTCCACTTACTCCAGTGGGACTTCCTAACCACAATCACTGTCAGTCTCTTCCCTAAGCCTGAGTGTTAACCTTTATTCCTGTCACCAGTGTCTTACCAGTGTCACTGCTTCTCAAGCCACTGTAATCATGTGAGGCAAGGTGTTATTTTATTTTTTTATTTGCTGTCCTTAAATTCTGGGATAGTCCTGAGCATAAAGTGGCATAAATGAAGACGAGCAATCATCAGATATTAAACCTAGAGAACATTGGGTATATTTAGTCCTGAGCTGGGAAATATTTAACAATAGGCTTTAAAAAAAAAATAAGAAAAGCTCTGATTTGTAGCACACTCCCTCCATGGCTGATTTCAAGCTATTAAGTGGTGTCCTTGAGCATGGAATTGAGATGAGATGTACATAACCAGCTCTCTATAGGCTGGCTTCAGCATACCACTGGATGCCTCATGTGCATTAGGTAAAGTAGAACAGACCACCAGTGAAATTGTAAAAAATTTCCATTTATTTTTATAGCCTTCCCATCACCTCTTTTTTCAATATTCCTTTCCAAAATGTCAGAAACCTAAGTTTTTTCTTGGGTTTCTATAAACATACATGTATATAGAATATTTTATAATATTACATGAAAATATAGAATATTTTCTATATAGCACATATAGAATATTTTATATCTGTATAGAATATTTTATAATATTACATGAAAATATTTTCCTGTCTATAGAATAATGTTATATAGACTACATTTTGCCAAAGTTTACCTCCTATCAAGTTGCAATCTAAATTGTAATTAAATATATTTATCAGAAAATACAAAGAATAATTTCATATTCTAGAATTAAGTTTCACAACATCATGGAGAGTATCTATGTATTGGAAACTTCTCATCTAATAATTTATCCTGAGCTGTTGATTAGAGACATTCACCGAAACAAAACATCTGATGTTTTTTGCATGGTGTTTATAAATATTGAGCCCATGAGGAAAATTAAACATATTCAATTCAAAGGACCATAGGGAGAATGAACATGTTAGACTATGAGTAAATTGAGAAGAGAAAGTTGAACAATATTGGCTAAAATTTAATGAAATGGAAAGTAAAAAGAATGTTCTATTTCATGGACATTCACATTTTTCTTTGATTTTTAAGGTAATATTATATAAAGGGAAATATGGGACAGCTGCAAACTTGAAGAATCAACACTACATGTTCAAATTAGTATGAGAGCTAAGAGAGTTTTTGTTTTTTTTAACTTATTTTTTTCAGAGCGAAAAATCATATAATTCAAATTAATATTCTAAAAATAAGAAAAATATATTTGATATAGCAAGAAGGAGGAACTAGTATGAAGGCAAATTCTGTATATTAGGAAAAGTTTTATACTAGATCTGTATTCCAAGATTTATTTTATAACACTATTCATATCCTGATAAAAATAACAGTGTGTGCATTTTACAATGGTTTAAAAGAAAAGACCTTGTTTATATCAAGTATATCTTTAATCGGGCGCATTAATAATAGAATTACTGGAATAATAGATAACATTAGGTTTATAGGAAATGTTAATAGTATAAGCACATACAATATATATATTCAAACCTTTTTATATATAAATAGTATGTGTAGTTGAACCTTTTTACTCCCTAGACCTTACTTTTCAATTGAAAAAACTAAGGTTTATAAGTGTTAAATAACTTCCTCATGGTCATATAATTCAGAATGATACATTTGATATTAAAGCACCCTTTGACTTACTCCTAAGCCATACTGCTTTCCAACAGGACTCTATTGACTCTCAATAGAACAATAGTTTCAAGTTCTTCATTTCTGGTAAGATGGAAAAGCATTTGCCAGCCCAGCAGTATGATGGCAAGTGTGTTTTAAGTACCTAGAACATAGTCGAGACAGTATTCTACATAGTATAATATACAAACATATTTATTAAGAAAAATTTTAATTTGTGGTTTTTATTTATTCCACAGATGTTAAGAATAATACACATTACTGAATTGTGACTATAAGAACGTATGTTAAATTTTCATGGTTGCAAGATTGGGAGGGTTGTGGGGGTGAAATTGAGGAAGGGATTAAGAAGTACAAACTGGTAGTTACAAAATAGATATGGGGACGTAGAGTATAGCATAAGGAATATAGGCAATAGTATTACAATAACTACACACGGTGTCAGATGGGTATTAGGTTTATCGGGGTGATCACTTCATAAGTTATATAAATATCTGATTACTATGTTGTACACCCAAAACTAATATAATATTGTATGAAAACTGTCATTGAAAAATAAAAAAAATATATTTTAAAAGAATATATTGTTCAAAACCTAACTTACTATTTCTAATGGGTTCTGCCCAATTAAATCATAGTAAAAATATATTTTTCCCTTTTTGTGCATAAATGGATAACTGCTTTCAGTGCTCCCAAAGGTGACATCATGCTGTTAGAAACTATATGTGTGTATATGTACACACACACACATACATATGTATACATACATACTCTTATGTATTTATTTGTCCTTGCCAAATTGTGTTTTGCTGACACATCTTTGAGTATTAATACACTTGTATAAATATTTATAAAATAGATACGAGTTTTTGCCTTGACAGGAAATAATTTCATTCATCTAGACATTTTATCTTTAATAAAGAAAGAAAAATTAAATTATATTTTATGAGAAGGAATCATTAGCCAAGATTATGCTTGTCTTATTTTTTGGTAAATTACTTTGTGGTAAAGCATAAAATAAGTGACTAACTGAATCTGTCAGAGCTAGGTGCTTTTGATATTGTTCTGCTAGCAATGGTAATGATTTCAATATATGAGAAACATCACTGATATTGTCCCTGATTAGCTGATTTCCATAATTCAAATTCTTCAAGGGCAGTGAGGAATGCATATTATGCACACGATTTTGCACTATATCATGTACTCCTCAATGAATGAGGCATACTCCATACGTTGGTTCTGGAATAGTAAACTATCTCTCATTTTCAATCTACATTTTAAATTAACTTGAGGGGAAAAAAGCATGAATTTTTAATGCCATATAATAATGTACACAGTAATAAGAGCTTTTTCAAAGCAATTTTAATTAACACAGTTTGGGTATTTTTTTTAAGTCCCCCCCTCCCACAAAGAGGAGCTAACTAGTTAAAAGCCACATGATTTTACTGTACCATGCTTAACTGGGGATGTTTTGTATAGCATGCAAGCCTCAGAATTGTCCTAGATCTGCTAGGCTGTTGAACAATGCTATGTATCTTGACTAGCGCTTAGGAATGAGATCCCAAATATTTATGAAAGAGACAGTGAATGTGGCACTAAAATAATAATTTTTTTACAATAATAATTTTTAATTTGGGAAATAATTTAAAATAATTCCCAGGCTCATGAACATAGTGCACGTGCGCACACGCGCATACACGCACACAAGCGCGCGCGCACACACACGTGTAAGGCCATGGCATTTTCTTTTTTTAACCCAAGACTTATGTTTAATTTTGATTAGAGACAAGTGAAATAGGTTTAAAGAGGAGCCCTTCCCCAAATACTATTGCATGGTTTAATAAGACATAACACAATTTTGAAGCAGTGATGAGAGAGAACAGTTTGCCTTACTTTATTATACCTTGAATTTTCTAGATTGCCTTACTTTATTATACCTTGAATTTTCTAGATTTGTGCTGTCCATTATGGTAGCCACCAGCCACATGTGCCTACTGAACGTTTGGAATATGGCTAAATCAAATTGAGAGTTGTGCTGTAAGTATGAGATATATGCTAGATCTCAAAGACTTAGCATGAATAAAAGAATGTAAAGTATTTCATGAATATTTTATAAATATTTCATGTTGAAATAATATTTTAGAAATATTGGGTTAAATAAATATAAGGCAATTAGTTTCACTTTTCTTTTTTTAATGTGGCTACTGGAAAATTTAAAATCACATATGTGGCTAGCATTTACACCTGTATCATATATCTACTGGACAGTGTTGTTCGAAATGGTCCTTCTAAATTATTCCAGATATGTTACCAGTAGATATTTACACTGTGCATTTAAATGTGTGACTTGATAAAAGTCTCAGAGTTTTCTGATATTGCAGAAGAGTAATTACCGTCCATACTTGATCACAGATTACCTGAATAAAAGCTCTAATTTTCACCCAAAACCATCATGTCAAGAAACATCATGAACGCAGATACAACTACCATTTCATATTAGATCTCTATATCTAAACACAACTCACTTCTCAAGCACCAATTTTCCATTTCAAGGTTTCATTTATTTATTCACCCACTTATCTGTCCAACTATTTACCCATTTATTCAATCACTTACTTGTTTCAGAAAAAAATATACCTTGCTTCTGCTAAACACAATGGAAGGTTGTAGCCATACGATGTGTAAGACACTGCCCCTACTATCAAAGGGCACCTAGTAAAGTGGCAGAAACTTACATAAATGATTATAATAACATATAAAAATAATAATGAGAAATGCTTGAAAAATATGGAAAACCTCCACTAGGAATCATCATCTATATGCCCCACCAATAAGACTGTCTTAGCTCATTAAAAACAAATTCATCATCTCAACCACAACTCATTAAGGAAATGAATCCTCTTAATTGTCTTAATTCTTCAGTCCTCCTGCAATTTACATTCAATTTCACATCCTTCCAACACATTCAACACTACTCCGTGTCCTTCATTCCTACCATCACTTTCTCCCCTTGGTTTCTGGGACAACACAACTTCTTGATTTTCCTCTTATCTCACTGACCACAACTTATAGTCTCCTTTCCTGACTCCTCCTATTAACCTTAAGCTCTTAATGTTATAGTACTACTCAGTGTTCATCCTCCATCCTCGCCTCGTCTCTCTCTCTCTCTCTCTCTCTCTCTCTCTCTCTCTCTCTCTCTCTCTTTTTCTTTCTCTCCCTATCCCTCTATCTCTCTCCCCCCCCCTCTCTCTCTCTCTCTCTCTCTCTCTCTCTCCCCACACACACACACACACACACACACACACACACACACACACACACTCTCTCTCTCTCTCTCTTCTTGATCTTCTCTAGTTAAATGACTCAAATTCATCTATATGCCCTTGGTTCCCAGATTTATATCTTCAGGCTGAACTTCTTTCCTGAATTCCAATAACATATATCTAAATGCCGATCTGTTAACTTCACTAGTATATCTAATAAACATCCCAAAACTTAACTGCTCCTAACTGAAAAATTCTACATCCCACCCATCTCCAACGGTCTCCACTTATAGATTTCCCTGTTGCTCATGTCAATCCCATCCTTTTACTTATTCAGGCCAATAATTTTTGAGTCATCCTTGACTCCTCTATTTCTCTCACAACTCCCATTCAACTAGTCAGAAAATTGTGTTGCTTTACCTCTAAAATATATCAAGTATCTACCATTTCCCATAATTCCCATTGATATTAGTTCATTCCAAGCCACCATCATTTGTTGCCTGGATCATTGAAAGAGCTTCCTAACCCTTCTCCCTGCTCCCACCCTTGCTCTCCTACAATCTATTTACATTACAAACATTTTTCCCCGCAAAAGCCCTCAACTCCCCATTTCACACAGTGTTAAAGTAAAAATTCTTAATGTAATGAGAAAAGACCCTTCATAATTTAGATATCCTCTTCCTTGTTAATTCCCTGATTTCTTCTTCATTTTCTACCACTCTTACCTCACTCACTGCACTCTAGTCACACTGACTTCGTTGTCATCTTTCAAACAGGCTAGGTACTCTCTAGTGAATTCCTTGAAGTTCTATGTTAAAATTACAAAACTTTTGTCTATTTCCCTCTTGAGAGGAAAAATCTTAGTTCGTAAACTGGCATTTAAGGGTCTCAAGTTCATCATTTTAGCTTCATCTCCTTATAATCTCCAGACTGATCTATCCATTGTCCCAAAAACACGTTGTGGTCTTTTGCACTTCTGTCCTCACACTCTTTTTATTCCCCTACTTCATGTGCATCACTCTCTGTTTGTTGCACTCTATCCCCTTTTCAATGTTCAGTTGAATGCCTGTCACCTATCTCAGGACTTTTCCCATCATGAAAGCATGTGTTATTCTCTTACTTGTCCGAAGTCCCATAATTATTAATACCTGTGCTTATTATCAACTATTTTGAATTATACTTCTTTTGCTACTTACTGCTTGCTTTGATACCTGGATTATAAACTTCTCAAGAGCAAAGATTTGAACTACTCTAAAATCCCTATAGTAATAACATTTTATATTGACTTACTTATTAAAGAGGTTCATATCACATTTTTATTGTTTTATTATTTTAGCCCTCCATATGCTGAAAAATTACTTCTCCATAAAATAAAGAATATGTAATAAAATATAGTACATTTTTTTTCCTTTGATTTTTATATCCAAACTTGGAGAATGATTAAGAAAGTTGAGCCACATAGGGAATATAGTCAATAATATTGTAATAACTATGTATAGTGCCATATGGGTAAAGACTAATTGGGGGGATCACTTCATAAATTTATATAAAATCTAACCACTGTGCTGTACCCCTAAAACTAATACAAAAAAAGTTGAACCAGAAGACTGTATATTCATTATTGCAAATAGAAGAATTTATACTAAATGATAGAAATATTTAAGGTACTTTGATGCCTTGAAAAACTCTCATAATAATAGTTAAATCCTAAGAGATTTTATGTATCATAAGCACTGTACATCCATGTTTTTGTTTAATCCTCATAAGAAATGCCTAGCTTACCCATTTTGGGAATGATGAGACTGAGTCTTATGCATATTAAATAACTTATGCAAGGTAAAAGAGCTAATAAGTAGTACAGGAGAGGATTTAAATCAAGGCTATCCTATTCACAATCACACACAAACACATTTAGAATGAAGACTCATTAAAGTATACGACATCCAAATCTCTGACTTTACAGATGCAGACCCCGAGACGCAGGTTAAATGTTTTGCCAAGGTCACACAGGTACTAAGTGAAACACTAAGCTGAGAATAAGAAGCTAGTGCCTTCAAGCTTGGTGTATTAGTCGGCAGAGACCAGTCTTTGAGTTAATACTATAGGTGGCTTAAATAAAATACTTGGATTTTAAAAATTCTTCAGTGTTCAGTAGTAAAACCAACTCCTCAGATGTAGGCAAATATATTACAATAAGCTGAATACTTTTTTTTTTTTAAATTGAGAAAAGAATCAAGGCAAGGTGAAATTACACAGCTGTGTTTCCTGTGTTCCTGGGTACATTCCACTGCAGCTCTACCAGGGAGTGTGTCTTCACATTTTTCATTAACTCAGATGTTCTCTTCTTTTCTTTCCCCTAATGCCTACATTAGAAACTCATTTAGTATTTGTAGGTATTCATAAGGGAATTCTAGTTACTTCCTACACATACCTGTTCTGATATAGCCAAAAACCATTTGGTGACATTATCAACTCATTAAAGTGAGAGATGTGACAGAAAGAGCACATGCCACATAGAATAAATATAAAAGTGTCAACCACTTAAATGGGAAAAAAAATCCATCTGGCTGATTTCTCTTTGAAAAATGAGTTGTGTATTAAATTCCTTCTTTAATACATGGCAGCCAATTAATCTCAAAATGGATAGAAGCATATAGTAGTCAATTTAATTAAAACCAATATTGATTGAGTCTACTATATGTAACACATGTGCTAGATTCAAGAAAGATTATATTGAAGAATAAAAGTCACTTCTCTTAAGAGTGCTTGGCTTCTAAAGGGAAGGAAGTAGTTAAAAGGGAATTAGATAAAAATGCATGCCAAAGAAAACAAATCTCTTTTGTGTTACAGAATGAAAATCAATCATATTTAATTGAGAAGGAATCAAAAAAGTTTCAAAAGATGCTTTAGGTGAACCTTAAAGGAACGGACCAAAATATTTTAGTGTATTCTCTACTATTATTATCTGCCTAGGATATATTTTGTTTCACACAGGGTGAAAACATAAATGTATTACATATAATGTAAAATGTTATAATAATAAAATGATGGCATGCAATAGAGAAGCAATATTAATAGGTGTTGGAAATCAGGTATCCAAAATTAATGGAGGGTCATTTCAAAGTTTAATAATCTTTTCATTAGATTAAAAATAATACATTAGATTAACACCATTCTTTTTATAATATAAAGCAACTTAATACTACCTATTCCTTGTTCTTGATGAAATGCTTATAAAACAGAAATAATCTATATTTTCTAATAAATAGCACTATGATACATGTAGCCTACTTGGAAGATATTTGCCAAACCCTGACAATGAATATTTAAGAAAGTTGACTTCCTCCAAAATATTTCAAATATTTGACTCTTATCATATATCTTTATTTACAAGACCTCTTCTAATTCTCTGTACCAAACAATTCTGAGAAATGAAGTAATGATTCCAAACCAGATCTTACAAGACCACCTGGCTGAAAGAGATACCATACAGCTCATTGGAAATTATCATTGCCTTAACATAACACACCTGGACAAATATACTTAATTAATGACTAGTAAATGAAATTTTTCAAAATAAACTCATTCCTTGTCATGAATGTTTTAACATGATATGCCACGAATGATGATTCTTTTAAAGCAGATGGTGCATTTTCAGCAACAATTATTGAAGAGCAGATATCTATATTTAAACAAATTCTACCACCTACCATCATGTTTCATTTGACAATCTGTTGTTCTCAATTCTAAAATCCCCATCTTTTGTAAGTGGAGAACTTTATTAATGTGTTTAGAGAAATTCAAAGACTTTGCTGTGAAATCAGCTACCTCTTCAAAGCAGAAACAGAATTTCCCGATAATTCCTAGCCATTTGAGAGAGATTCCATGGGAGGAAAAGCAGAAAAATTAAGAAAAGTTACTTAGTGGACCGTAATACATATTATTCAAATTTATCCCAGGTACCAAATATAGGAATACAAGAGTTTTCAACAATAGATTAGATCATTTAAACAATTTGCTTATGCTTTCTGAGGAAAAAAATGCTTTTTATTGATACTTTGAGGTTGTTTCAAAGTAGCAATTAAAATAATATTTGTTATATTTATTTTATATTTATGATAACTTTATATTTTCAGCAATATAAATACTAAGGAAAGATGGGCTTCCAACTTCCTATCATCTATCATTAGGATTCTAGTTAATACTGTCTGGCTACTCATACAATAATCCTAACATTACCTATTTGTCCAGAGCGAAGTTAATTCTATAATAACTGTAGTTAAAAAGGGGAGGTTACTTTGACCTCATATCATCATTTCTAAGCTACTAAGCACAGATTCATTGTCCTTGTGAAAATACAAATGAGCAATCTAGTGTTATGTCAAACTGGAAGAAATCACGGGCATAGTATTTTTAATTATAATGAACTAATTTGTCTTAATATGCTAAAATTGCTTCGAGTAAATAAAAAGTGGTATTTAAGATTCTTCTTAGAAAAGTATCCCCCCTTTTAATATTGTTAAATCGACCTTAGGTCGTGATAAAGATATAGGTGATATATCACAATAGACTTGACAGTGTAAGTAACAGAATTGCTGGACTGAAATGGAGGTTGCACTACATCCCCTAGTATTCTTTCAGACTTTGTGAACTAAATGCCATAAAAAGTGTTAATTTTAGAGATGAGATTTAATGTGAATATGAAAGTGCTAGATGCTTAGATAAGAGAAATAAAGCACTGGTGGCATGACTCAGTACAGATCGTTATTATTTTTTTGTAAGAGATGGTGAATGTGGTAAAGGCAGAATATAAGCAAGCCTCCCTGTCCAGGACAATCAGCAATCACATACAGGTTGCTATTGAGCACTTGAAATGCGGCTGGTCTGAATTCAGATGTATCGTAAGTGTAAAATACACACTGGATTTCTAAAAGTATCAAAAATGTAAAATATCTTTCATATTTTATATTAAATGTATGCTGCAATGATAATACTTCAGGTGTACTGGGTTAAATAAAATATATTATTAAAAATAACATTACTGGTTTCTTTTCTAATAAGACTACTAGAAAATTTTAAATGCTATCTCTGGCTCTTATTTGTGACTCACATTTTATTTCAATTGGACAGCACTGCTCTACAGCAGGATTTCTTAACCTGCGGTAAAGCAACCCTTTTGACATTTGGATCTGGATAATTCTTTGTTGTGGGAGGCTATCCTGTGCACTGTAGAATGTCTGGAAGCATCCCTGGCCTCTACCTGCTAGATGTCAGGAGCACTTTCCCCCAAGTTGTGACTACCGAATGTCTCCAGACATCATCAAACAGCCTCTGAGGGCAAAATTGCTTCCATCTCAGAACCACCGTGGTCTACAGTGTCCAAATATATCACTATACCAGGACAAGTCTGTAATACCAAATTTGAGAAAGGAAAAAACACAGATACCTAAAATTCAAAAGCATTGCATTTGCTAATTTGATGTGATTACCATGAGAACTCTTTTTCTAAATGTTTTCTATTGGAAACACAATGCCATTGTATTACAGTGGGAAAGTGAAATGCACATAGAACTATAACTGACAGAGAGGGAGGAGGTAGACAAGAGTAAAGGGAGTCAAATATATGGTGACGGAAGGAGATTTGACTTTGGGTGGTGCACACAATGCGATATGCAGATAATGTATTACAGAATTGTACACTTAAAATATATAATTTTATTAACCAAATCCACCCCAATAAAGTTAATTAAAAATGCTTTGGCACGTATTAAAAAAAAAAAAAGAACTATAATCGAGAATGTGTTCAGAAAACTGTGAATTCAAACATGTATTTCCTTAATTTAAAATAAATATAAAGATTGTTCACAAAAAATGAAATTAAAATTTCAATATATAATATTTGTTTTTTAAAAGATCATCTTTTCAGGACATAGTACCATTTTTCATAATGAGGAATATATGCTCTAAATGACAATACCAATTGTAAAAAACGATGGCTTTTAAGTTTTTTAAATATAAAATTAAAGTTTTTATTAGACTTCGTATCAGTGTTTTACCAGGTAAGGACAATAATGAAACTGTACATGTTGAATAGACCTCAAATTACTTGTTTCACTAATCATCCACGTAGCAACATAAAAAGCAACTCAAATTCCTAAATGTATAACTAATACCTGTTGATTATATTGTTAAGCAAAGAAATCTCTAGGGTATTTAGCTCAAGCCAATAGTCTATAGCAATTTTTTATCACAGTTCTTTTGTAGGCTCTTTCAGATAGTTACTATTTCTTTATTGTGTGGTACCACACAAATCAATAACCAACTGAATTAGCACTTTATGTAATATTAATGACTGTGTTAATACGCAATGTTGTCTTCAACTGTGAAAAAGCAACAGGAGATCTCATGCTTCATTTGTGTTCTATTTGAAGCAAAGGCAATAACCAAAGCTTTTTAGCAAGAAAGAAAATAAATTTGCATAATGAAATATAATCATTTTGCATATTTCTCGTTTTTATTTTAAATTAAGGAAATGTACGTTTGCATTCACAGTAAGTGCTCCCAAGTCACAGTAAGTTAATAATGTCATTTTTTTTTTTTTTTGCTAAGTCTTCATTAAAAAATGGGGGAAAAAAAGAAAAGAACTGTTCGGATAAAGTGGATAGCTAAGAGCACAACTAAGCATTGTGCTCAGTGGGCATAAATAACAGTTTTCACTGGGACAACAAAGGATAGAATATAATAGGATCATTTACATTAACATGCTTGTTATCAAATACATCCCCTCTAAGGATTTTACAACACTTATTCTATCTCTTTTTTCCCCACTATCTGCTCCTTTCTCCCAAGAACCATTACTGTCATCTGGTCTACTGAGGGACAGATATGCTACTTTGGGTCAATAAATAGCTGCAGGATGGCAATGAGCCTTTGTGACCCAGGGTTGTGATGGGTATGTGCAATAAATCAATAAATATTCCTCTTGTTAAAACTACTACCTTCCATTTCATGAGACACCCATTTCCTATAAATGGAGTCCAACTCGAAATAAATATTTAATAATTATTTGGAGAATGAGATTATTTCATTAGTATAGACAGTCAAATCAGTTTTTAGGCTAAAAAAAAAACAAAAACAAAAAGCAAAGAAAAGTGTAGCTAACTGGTCATTGTCTCTCTCATTCTATACTTTCTGCTACCATGCTAGATAACTTATCTCATCCTTTCATTTATTCACTGTCCAATGAGACATTTCCAAGGGTCCATAGCATTCTACCTAGGTGAACACATTTTATGTATATTGATGGGAAATTTTACTTCCATAAGCCAAGAATTTGAAGAATTGTAATGATTCTGCCAGAGTCCACTCTGCCAAGGTAATCTCATTTAGTAGAAAACCCTTCTGAAGAAACTTGCTTAAATAATAGACAGAAGATCATACGGGATGCAGAAAGGCAGAAACACAAAGTCCCAGGATAGAAAATAGTCATTTAGACCCACTGGTTACAAATTTCTAAAGCACTAAGCAACTTCTGATAGGCAGGATTTCTTTACTTTTCCCTTCTCTCATCCGTCATCCTCACCCATCCCATTACTCCTCCTACTCCTCCCCCTCCTTCTGCTCCTCCTCCTTCTTCTCCCTTCTGTTTTTCCTCATAGCCTCTCTCTGCAGGAAAATAGTCAGCATACCGAATTGCTGAGCAGAACCGAAAAGCAGGTGAAGATTGTATGTCATCTATACTGACATCTTCAGTTTTACTGTGCTATCTGTCCATCCCAGTACCCAGCATCTCCCTGCTACCCACTGTATCCTGCACTTAATCCTGCCATCTTATTCACTGTTATTGAAACTACTGCTACAGCACCTACCAGTTCCTCAGGACCCCTCTCATTTATGATATTAACTCAAAGATATGGAGTCATTCTACTAGTGGCATATTCATTTTTAGATGATCATAAATCAAATGAACAAATGACTAAAGCTGGGCTGAAGCAAGCAATGATGCAGACTGGGACAGAAAAGTTGGGCCAAATTTCTTGTCATGTTGTTTACTATGAACACTCTGTGTATCCTGTCTACTCAAAACTTGATCCTCTATTGTAAAGTAGATAGTGGAGATAAACTGACATGAGGTCATTCTTGTTTATTAACACAAAACATCATTAAGGAGGCAAGGATATTCATGCAAAGGCATTTCGACCTGGAGAGAGATGCAAAGAAGTGGTATATAAGAACATTTTTTTTCTGAGGAGACAAGGGAAGAGCCTCTATGAAAGTAAATGTTCAGGAAAATTATTTGGGGTAAGTCTGTGACAGGTAAATTCTACTTTTAAAATAAAGTAAGAGTTGAATGGAATGATTTATGATCTTCTGTGTCCTTCACAGGTGACATATATGTGATAAATAGCACAAAAGTCCAGGACAAAAAACAGCATATACAAACTTTTGGAAAACTGGCTTCTTACTTAATTTGCTTCTCTGCCTGTAAGAATCTTATTAGATCTTTTCAGTTGGATGATATTCTGGATCCTGGTGTCTGAAGAAAATACCCAGTGTGCCACTAGAGATGAAATCCATTTTAAAACTGAGAAAAGAAGCCCCAAATAACTGATGAAGAATGGTTGAAACCATGTTCTAGAATGAACTATGTATTGTCTATCAAACGGTTTTATACACACACACACAACACAGACATTCAGGATAAAATATCCAGGGAAATATTTAAATGTATGTGAAATTATTTTCCCATAAAAATAAATATGTATATTTAATCATTAAATGTTTATATTAATTAAAAGTCTTTTCAGAAATTTTAATAGTGCATATCAACTCCAGGGGACTACATATCAGAAAACTTTTTCTGTAAAGGACCAGGGAATAAATAATTTAGGCTTTATAAGAGATATGGTTTCTGTTATAACTAGTCAACTCTGCCATTATACCGTGAAAGCTGTCATAGAATATACGCCGCCCCCCCGCCAAAAAAAAGGGTGTGGCTGTGTTCCAATAAAATTTATAAACAAAAACAAGTGGCGGGTTGGATCCGACCCACAGACAAGTTTTCTGCTTTCTGCCCTAGATTATATTTCCATATAACATTCATTTTGTTCTTTAGTACAGATTTTTGGAGTGAGAACTCCGGTTCCAGCAGTTCAGAGGAATGCTGCAGTAGGATTCTTTAACTTCTGAATCCATTTCAATAAAGAGTTGAGACCTTCCTCCCTTAGTAACCAAGAGAAGGGATTCCTTTTACTATTTTCCTTTTTTTTTTTTTTTTAGCCGCTCTTGCAATTTTGCATCGAAAAGACCACTGTTCTCATGATCTTTCTAGTAAGTTCAGAGAGTTTTCAGTCCCCATACTTAATCGAAATGTGAACAGCTAAGGTTGTTCTTAATGGCCATGGTATACCTTTATACAAATGCTTGAATGGTCCAACATGGTTATGTGAGTGTGTGTCTGGTTACTTGGGACAGGTTTCTTTCTGTGTTCCAGACTCTTTGCCATGAGTGCTCGTCTGAGCAAAGTGGTGATTATAGTGCATTTCCATCCAACATTTAGAGTATAGGAAAACTCCCTTCATGCACAAGTCATTGGTTCTATCTTGCTTGTATCTTACAATTTATCAGAATAATGCTAGTATAATTGAATATCCTCTTATGTTTCTGTCCCACAAATGCACTACAATAGTGTTCACTTCCACATCTTTAAGTCAAGTAACTGTTTTAATGTTTTCTTCTTTAATACATATCGTTAATACAATCCTATTGCTCCACAAATTTGTACTCAATATTTGCTTGATTTATGTATGAATTTATATCAACTACTTGGATCATTTTCGAAGACTAGCTAATTTCTGTCACATAACATTCTAGTGGTTACCAAATTCCACAATAAGCAGACTTCTAAAATGAGATCTCCCAGGAGTTGCACACACTGAAGAATTTACAGCATCTTATTAATGTTTTTCACTTCAAACAGAAGTTAAGAATTTCAAAGCCAGAATCTAATCAAGTTTAGTCTGGCTGAATACTCTCCTAATAATGCTTATTTAATCTTTATCTAAAAAATTTTATATTTCTAATATTTGCATGTTTTTGTACTGAACATACTAGCGCAGCATATTAGAAGTATGAAGTATAAATTTAAAAATAAATAAAAGAAATGAAGTATAAATTTAAAAATAAATAAAAGAATATGTGTGTGTGTTGCACACTCAGAAAAGTGTCACTGAGAAGAGTACATAACCGGTCTACTCTAAGGAATTGCAACGTCACTTAAAAGTTCTAGATAAACTATCAAATGTCTCCTGCGGCACAGGTCATGTCTCTGGAAGGAGGGAAACAAGACAGTGTATTCGGCAATGTGGGATACCTAGTTTGAGAACCCGTGTTGATATTTTGATATAGATTACTCTACTGCTAATCATCCAACTCTATAGGTAGAACATTCTGACTGTTCTGGGCAGTTGATACCTCATATTATGCTAACAGTTATCAAGACTATGACCTTACAGACTTTGTGTTTCTGAACTTTTCAGAGATCTCTAAGATACCACCGAATGTTATGTTGTAGATAACGGGCCCTTTTGCAGTAAAGACTGCATCGACCAAATAACTCAGATAAGCATCATCTTGGCTTCAGAGTTGGGTGATATCATGAAGGTTTACCCTGAGGATTGTTGCATTAAGTATTATAGCTTTTTACTCATCAGCTAATTTGCAACAACTCAAATTCAGGACGTAAAATGTCACTTGAATTGCTCAGCCATACTTCACTGTAATTTTGCAGAGGACATTATACGCTTTCAGAGTATTTGCAAATTAGAAAATAAGAATGACACTTGTGATAAGTAAAAATTTTAAAAATGAAGAATTTTGAAACAATAAAAAAAGGTATTATAGCTTCTTATTTAAGAATTCTCAAACACAGGAGGTGGAGGAGTGTATCTAAATGATTCAGGCAAACATTAAACTCAGCCAATGCATTTTTTGCCTCTTTCATGTTTCCAATGTGGCATTTTCTGGCTGTTCATCTCAAAACAAATATACAGGATTAGAATGTGTGCCATTAGTAATTAGCAAAAAAAAAATCTGAAAAACTCTGCAAGTTCTCATTATATCGGAGCTGTTGGATAGTTGATGATATATATTCACCAAATTCAACCTCTCTCCATTTTATTATAATCTTGATTGTAAATCATCGAGGAGCAGATTAAGGTCTATATTATAGCTGCTCTAAGGATGATACATGTTCCTTTGTGGCCCTTGTTTTATATAAAATAACCATATAATCTGTTTATTGTATAAGTAGTATCACTTAAGTCTCAAATATAAAACAAAAATATATACTATAAAATATATCATATATACTTATATGATATATAAATTATGTAATATAAAGTGTTATAAAATACATAATATAAAATATAATAATATGAAATTTATCCTTCTCACTGACCCTTTAGACCAACTCTGTGAAGGCTGAGTCTTTCCCTGCCTAGGATGAAATTTCAGGGCAGGTCTCATAACTTTTATGATCACTTTTAGATGATGAAAAGATAATTGGCTACATTTCATCCTAAGAGCAGTCTCATATTTACAATTAAAATATCCAGTCTTTTTGTAAATGTCAAAATTCTATAGTCTCTTACCTGGGCCAATCCTGCATCACTTGGACTATTATCTGTGCTCTTCATCTTTGTCACTTCTACCCCGTCTTATATTCTTTTTTTTCTCTTTTAGCCCAAATGGGCAGCCTATAGGATCAAGAACAGATTTACTTGAATGATTGATATAGTTTCTTGATGATTCCCTCTGAGTAAGGCAGATTCTTAAAGCCAGTTATGTCATGGAGTGTTTCTTTTGTGTCTGTGAGAATTATTGAGAAATACTCCAGTTGGAGCCATCCAAGTTCATTGCTCTTGACTGAAAATTTCTCTACTATGGCTGGGAGCATAGGACACTTCCCTCAGTTTCTATTCATAAGCTGGAGTCATATTCTACAACCAATCAGGCAATGATTTTAAGAAGGATCCAGAATAAATCCAGGCAGGCTTCCTCACTCAAAATTCACACTTAATACATTTCATGCTGATTTTTAATATTTCTTTTTATTATTTTTTATTTTTGATGGGTGGGCAGTTTGAGCTTGTCCTCTGTGGCCTTCCTATTTGGTAGATCTTTTTTCAAATGCAAGTCTTCACTTGCCCCACTACAACTCAAATTCTAGGAGGCAGTTTTAATTTTCAAAAAGGTATAGTTAGCATTATGCCACATTTACTGCAAGTTTTATTTTTCAAATAAATAAATGATTTTGGATTCTTTATTGAGAACATTTCTTAAGTTTCTCCCCAGAGGTACCCTGAGGTATCTTTCCTAAATTTTATATTTCATCTGTATAGTTCCATAAATAATGTATTACAAATTTTTTGTATCTTTAAGCTTCATATAAGTAATGTAATATAACTTGTATCTTTCTGTAATTTCCTCTCTCTTAACTTTGTTTTAAAATATTAGTGTTAATAGCACATCTACAATTCAAGATTTACATAGCATTACATCACTGGCTCATGATACATGAATATTTATTCATTTATTTTAACCTCTAGTGAGTAGTTCATTGAAGAATATATAATTTATTGCTCTATTTTTCTATGTAAAGTCATATATTATTTTGAATTTTTCATGATTATAAGCAATATTGTATTAAGTAATCATGCAAATGTTTCCCCATGTTATGTTTCCTAGTTTTTCTAAAGTATATTCCTATAAGATGAAGAGTTAATCTTCAGGTATAAAATCCTTAGCTATTGTAAAGCTTATCAGATTGCTCTTTTAAGTGACTACCATTTTACCTTAAACCATGGCAGCCTATGAGGGCTTTTGTTTTCCCAGATTCTTACTGAAACTTATCTAGCAGACTTTTGAAAAATTTAAATTTACCCATCTGATTAACATATTGTTATTATTATTATATTATTATTTTGCCACTCCTAAATCATTAGTGAGTTTTTTTGTGTGTGTTTTTTAGGATTTCTTTTTATTAGGTTGTCTTTCTCTTTCTAGTTTTGAATACTAATCCTTTGCCACTTTTATATGTGGTAAGAAATAGCTCTTGTTATTTGGTTTCTGAGCTGTGAGACTACACTGACTACTAGTGGTGCTTTGGAACTATAGGTCTGAAGAATGCTAGGGTGATATACAAGCTATCAGCATCATTTATTGATAAGCCAGACTGATAATTTGCACATGGTCTTGGTGAATGCCACTGGGGCAGGTTATGAAGCAGGAACATGCCTACATGACCATCAGGGTACAAGAAATCCTGGCTGAGATTCCATTTGGGGTTCCCCAGTTCTGTGGTTTTATGTACACACACTGGTGGTTTCTAATATAAGAGAAAATCGTGTTCCTGATCTGAGAAAAAAGGTGCATCCTGGGCCTTTGCAAAAGGAGGACAATAAGAGTTTATGCCTGGCTTCTCCAGATCCTGGCTGTGAGGGAGCCCCTCTGATCTACATGCTGATTTTAATGTCATGTAATGAACTATAGATTTTTAGGCCTTCTCATTCATTGTTGGTCCTATGAGTCTTCCTTAGCAACTGAATCCTGTCTGATGCCTCATACTTAATGTGTAATGTCTAATCCTTAGTGAAGTTTGTCATTTAACATTATTTACAGTAGAACCATTGATTTCTTTAGTAATAAAGTGACATTTATTACTGAAATAATTACAGACTATCTGGATTGTGTTTACAATATGAACACACCTATTTGCTACTTGAGACTACTGTTTCTTAGAAAATAAATAAACTTCTTAGGATACTCCAGAGATCATTCACAAAATATTAAATGGAGTATAAGATTTTTCAAATATTAGTAACTGCCATAATTTAATAGTTTCAAGGAATGTCCACTATCCAAATTTCCTTAATGGTAATAAACAGTCTGCTTGGACTGAATACAGATGGCAAACAAATGTTCACAGTGGGAAAATCTTCCCAACTTAACATAATATTCTGGGTGAAAGTAAATATTTTCACACAATGTTTTGTTTTGTAGCATATAATTATAATGTTTAAGATTGCTCTACATGTTGGAAATAAAATGGAGTACAGAGCCAATTATCTAGAAATATTTTAAAATCGAAATTACTTTTTTCAGTACGTATCAGATGAAAATGTATATGTTACATATGGATATAAAAAGATAAAACAATTTGTGTAAAATGTGCAAACTATTCAGCTATAACTTAAGAGATCATTTGCATATTTGGGAGTACATGGATATAACGTGTCTTCATATATAGAATATACACATTATAAATTCATATTTATCTAATGATTTGCTTTCATTTGAAATGCTCTGTTGCTGATAATAAGTCTCAAATTCAAATGTTCACATCCATTCAGTTATTTATTATTTAATGCAATCATTTGATAACCAGTTATTGTGAATATTCTATATGCCAGACAGTAGACCAAAGACTGAAGATTGTGGAATAAATTCAACATAGAACGTGACCTCAAAGGGCTTATAAATTTAAACTTACATAAGGAAAAAATAAATATACGTCAAGAGGAAATAGATAACTAGAGTGATTCATTTGAGGCAGAGCTCGCTTATAGCATGGGAAATAGGGAAATGCTTCATAAAGTAAGTGGCAACTTCAGCCAAAACTTAACAATTAATCCAATTTAAAAAAATGGGCAGAAGATCTGAGTGGACGTTTTTCCAAAGATGTACAGATGGCCAAAAGATACATGGAAAAAGAAAAAAGCTCAACATCACTAATCATCAGGGAAATGCAAATCAAAACCACAATGAGATATCATCTCACATCTGTTGGAATGGCTATTATCAAAAAGACAAGCAATAAGTGTTGGAGAGGATGCGGAGAAAAGAAAACCTTTATGCGCTATTGGTAGGACCGTAACTTGGTGCAGCCGTTATGGAAAACAGTATGGAGGTTCATCAAAAAAAAAAAATAGAAATAGAACTACCATATGATTTAGCAATTTCACTTCTGGGCATTTATCCAAAGTAAAGGAAAACCCTAATTAGAAAAGATATATGCACCCCTGTGTTCATTGCAGCATTATTTATAATAGCCAAGACATGCAAGCAACCTAAGTGTCCATTGATGTATGACTAGATAAAGAAATTATATATAAATATATATAAACAATATAGAATATTATGCAGGCATAAAAGAGAAGGAAATCTTGTCATTTGCAACAACATGGATGGACCTCGAGAGCATCGTGCTAAGTGAAATAAATCAGACAGAGAAAGAGAAATACCATATGATCTCTCTTATATGTGGAATCTACAAAAAACAAGCTCATAGATATAGAGAACAGATTAATGGTTGCCAGAGGTCGGGGGTGGGGATGAGAGAAATGAGTAAACTTTTTCCCTTTTAGTTTAAATACATTGAATTAAAAAAAAAAAAAGCCAAGAGGAGAAGAAACATAGCAAAGTTTATTAGGGACAGATCCCTGGAGGGAAAAATAATGGGAAAAATGAGACAAATATTTTTAAGATGCTAGAGTATTCTTACCATAATATTAAAATGGATCAGGGAAATATTATTTCAAATATGGCATTATTTAAAATATAGTTAATAGCTTAATCTGCTTTTATATTTAATAACATAAAACCCTCTTAATATCATATTCATGTTAGTTAATGGATGGAGACCTGATTTCCTTCTATAACATCATTTTATAATACTGATGTGTGAAGAACGGTGAACGAATTAATGTCAGCCAAGTTCTTCTAGACACTCTATCTTGTTTTCCTTACCATCCATTTGAATATTTTTGTACATGCTTTTAGTCTACTGAATAGCTGAGAGAATTAAATTTATACTCACAATTCTTCTGTACTTTGTCTCACTGGACAAAAGTCAGCAAAATTATATTTTCCATCTTTCTTCAGAAAGAACATCCAAAGATACTATTTAGCATTTAAAAGGCACCCTGCATTTCTAAAGTTCTCTGAAATTACACATAATATATATTTAAAATGTGCTATTCATCAAATTGTTTAGTCTACTATACAATAGCATAGATTTGCCTAAAAATTCCATATGAAATATCTCTACAGTGCATTTGATCTTGGTATATTAGATTGAAAATATGCTGACAGACTTGTATGGCCTAGGAATGAGCATTTTAAAACAATGAGGATTATAATTTCTCTTAGTTAGTACCTCGCTGATATGTTTAGCATTTTAAGATGTTTTAGAAGAAAACAAATTAAATTTAAATGTTCTTTATGTAATAATGGTTTATAGTTATTACAATAAAAAGCACATTTAATTAAACTTTGCCTTGATATATTATTGCTATACAAGAGCAATTTTTGAAGAACTGGTCATACTATAAAATATGATTCTTTCTAATTTTTTTGAAAACTTAAATCTATTTTAAGTTTTTACTATTTAGTTGTTTTAAATGCTTCTTTTAATTAAGCAAAACGTTCATATTATTTTTTAGGTTACGAAAAACTAAGTCATTTCAAAAGTGTTATTTGCATTCATATGTGACCCCAGATCTATAAAATTATATGACTTTGAAATAATGTAAAGCAGGAAGAAAATTCACCAAAAGGTTTTCTCTGAGCTGTGTGATTGAGTGGTATATATTTCCCTCCTTATTCTTTTCTGCATTTTCTACAATGTCCAGTTTTTCCTTGTCTTTTCTCTAAAGAAATCATATAATTTACATATATATCTGTAAATTCTATAATAGATATATGTAATTTAAATGTTTTTCAGATTTAAAAAATTTTTAAAACATGTTCTTCAAAATATTGGAAGGAAACACATATAGATTATAATGGTTATCTGGCTATCTTTATTTTTTCCTCAGACATGCTACCTGCTCCAAATAGTCTACAATAATCATGTATAACTTTTAAAATGAGAAAAATTGTATTTTTTTGTAAATATAATAAACAGTTTTTCTTATCTATACTGTCATCAACCAGCATGAGAATCTTATTTGAACTGTTAAAGAAGTTGGTCAAGGAAACAAATTTTCAGTTATAAGATGAATGTCTTGCGGGTCTAATGCACAGCATGGTGACTATAGTTAACAATAGTGTAGCGTACATTTGGAATTTGCCGAGAGACAGATCTTAAGTGTTGTCATCACATGTGCAAAAAAAAAAAAAAAAATAAAAAAGGTAACTAAAAATAAACAGCGGTAGGGGAGGAAAAAATGGAGTAAATGATAGAGCCTCTGTTCATCCCTCTCGCGACCAAATCAAAGTGACGGAAACAAGGAGCAGCAGCAAGAAAAAATCATCTGGGATGTAGATGAACAAGCCATACAACTAGAGAGAAATCCAAGAAATCACTCTGCAACAGCAGAAGGTAGGAAGGTGCAAGGATGCAGGGCTGCTGGGTTTGAGTGAGACGGAGGCTGCAGCAGCGGCAGACACCTCTTAAAAGGGCCGCGTCCGCGAGTGGATTTTCACATTGATGAACCTGCTCGCTCAGAGCACCAATGCCCATTCGGCTGCACACAGGGGACACCAGGGAATTACAGGGAGACACTGTCGGAATGAGGGCCAAGGCGAGACTCGCTCTGTACAGAAGTGTCAGTGGTATCCTGTTGAGCCCTCGTCCGTACTAGTGCGTGGACCCAGTGCCACCATAGCCCTGATGACATCAAACTGGATAAGAGGTCGCTCCGCTCAGAGGATTCCCCGAAACTTCGCCTCCCCCAACTCGGGCCCCACCCAAGCCACATCCAGCTGTATCCTCAGCAAGTCAGGTGGTCGTTGCTGAAACTCACACTGGTGGAGGCAGCTGACTTCGGTTTCCGGTGTGGCCTTTTGAGGCAACTATAAGCACAGCACCTGTGGATTGCTTGCTGAATCTTAACAGGTAGCTCTGGAGGGGTAGAGGCTTGGGCTAAGTTTGGCCTGCAGCTGAATCTCTCTCAGGACAGTGCCACTGGACACCTACTATACAAATCCACACTAATAAGACCGAGAGACTTAAGAGTTTTGCTACATAAATAGAAACAGACATGGAAAGGCAACCAAAATGGGAAGACAATGAAACAGAAACCATATGAGAAAAGAGAGATCGAGATATAATGAAGTCAAGTAATCTAACAGATGCATAGTTCAAATACTGGTTATAAAGATGCTCAATAAACTTTTAGGAAGTGTAGATATATTCAGTGAGAACTTCAACAAAGAGATAAAAAACATAAAGATGGAAATTATAAAAGGTAACCAGTCTGAAATGAAGAACACATTATCTGAGATGAGAAGTATATTAAATGGAATAAACAAAGGAATGAACAAAGT
>NW_006434901.1:1078-10073 GCF_000325575.1 Pteropus alecto | reverse complement strand
TATAAATTAGTAGCTGATGAATGGTCACAGGGATGGGGAGCACGGCATAGGGAATACAGTTAGCATTAATATGATGGCTAAGTGGAAGGCCAGGGGAGGGAGGGAGCAACTGGGGGAATCGTTTAATGAGCTATATAGATGTCTAACTAATGTACTGTATACTTGAAACTAATTAAAATAAATAAATAAAATAGCAGTATCTGTGAAGGGAATTTTGAGTAGAAACAACCCTGAAATATCACTGTTTTAAAATTCGGCGAAGAGAAGGTATCATTTAACATGTATATGTTTGAGTTACTGAGTTTTATCTCTTCTGTCCTTTAAAAAAATTATCTAATTACAAAGCTATACTTTTGATAATGCTGTTACCATTTATTGCATATTTATGACAGATCGAGCACTATATTAACACCTCGAAAAACAGTATTGCACTTAGTGATCTGAAATAACCCTATAGATTATTCTCATCCCTATTTTACGGATTTGGATGCTGCTAACATCACTTATCCAAAGTAACACAGTAAGTAAATAGATCCAGCACTTCAATCCAGGTTTGCCTAATTCAAATTCTTAGCTCTTAACTGCTATATTTTATGGTTTCTTTAAAGAAAATAAGACAAGGAAAAACTGTAGACACTGTAGAAAATACAGAAAAGAATAAGGAGGGAAATATATACCACTCAATCACACAGCTCAGAGAAAACCTTTTGGTGAATTTTCTTCCTGCTTTACATTATTTATTTCAAAATCATATATAATTTTATAGATCTGGGGTCATATAATGTAGTTGTGGATTCAGCTTATTTTGTAAGCATTCCCCCAAATCATTAAAAAGTCCTTTCCTGATTTCTAACAGTTATGGGAAACTCATTTGATTTTTATCTTATCTAATGATGAAAAAAGTATAACTTATTTGGAATTCTACCAGTGTTAATTTTAAGCTTTGCTAATACCATATTATGGTATTGCTAATACCGTATTTCTTCAATTATTTCTGCATCACTTCTTAATCTTCTTTGTTCTTCAGACAGGCCTGGCATGTTTCCTCCCCAAGATAGGCATGTTTACTGTTTCTCTGTCTTCTATCAAATCTCACTTTCTCAGTAAGGACTTACCTGGCCAACTTATTGCAAATAAGCAATCACAAACTGTCCACTCTCACCATCTCTATCCTCCTTTTGTATTTAATTTTTCTTTGTACTGTTACCATGTAACACAATATGTTTTACCTATTTATCTTGGTCTTCATCTGCTAGTACGCAAACAGTATAAGAGAGAAGGGATATTTTTCTTGATTTATTCATTGCCATGTCCCCAGTACCTAGAATAGTGTCTGGTATGTAGCAGGTGTTCAATAAATATTTGTCAAATGAATACATGAATAGTCATCAATAAAGTTATCAGTGTGTTCTTCCTCCTTCCTGTTGAAATAATTGAATTGAGCAAAAAAAGTAAGTGCTGCAGGCTCTCATGCAACTGAGGTACCTAATAATTAGTAGATTCATGAAGAAAGAAGAATATCCTTGGGTTGCTCAAATAAAGATAAAACACTGTTGGATCCTCAGTTTAGGTGGAATGGTGAAGTGGAATATTGTTTTAGGTTAATGTTCTGGTAATATTTCAAATTCTTGGAAGAGTGAGCAGAAACCTGCCCAATTGCCGAAGTGGGTAAATTTACCACGTTCTTACATTCTTCAGTTCTGAAACCCAGAGTGCCTTGACTGATGGAGGCTAAATCACAATGGATGATGTCCTTGTAATGCAGCAGAAAGGATGACTGTGACTCCTCTGAGCCTTTTCCTAGAATGAATGACAGTCATTTATTAGGATGTATGGGTACTGGGTAAAATAAAATACCCTAAACTTTTGGGAATTATTAGATGCCACTATGAACTGTTTCTAATCTCTGAGGCGTTAGATTGCTCCTTGATCTGATGATTGAAGTGGGGGCTTAGGCAAATCAGATATAAAATGAGACTTGGGCTGAGTCCACCTAATGGTGGGTTGAGACAGACCACAGACCTACCCTGTGGTTATTTCCTTAGTTACTGAATATATATTGGCAAAGACTTATGAAGTATCCCACACTGGTTCCTCAGTCCGTGGAGTGAGGGCTATTAAGAAAAGAAGGACCAATTTGAAGACTGTGAAATTGTTTCTTCCAAAACAGTAAGCCAAAAAAATACCATATCACTAGGGGATTTCAGAGATTAGTGCCACTTTCGAAAACTTAAAAGGTTTAGTGTCAGTGGTTCTCCTTTAACTCACGTATTTTACAGTGCAAAAGGCACATGTTGTGGGGTGAGGAGTGGATGAAATAGGTGACGGGAGTCAAGGCACAGACTTCTTCTTATAAAATAAATATCTTGGGATATAATATACAGTCTGGTGATCATAGTTAATAATTCTGTATCACATATTTGAAAGTTGCCAAGAAAGTAGATCTTAAAATTTCTCATCAGAAGAGAAAAATTGTTGTTATGTGTGATGACATTGTCAACAGCCACTTACTAGGATGAATGGTCACTGCACACAATATATACAAATATCAAATCATTATATTGTACACCTGAAACTGATACTAACATATGTCAGGTATACCTCAATTAAAAAGAAAGAAGACACATGGGTCTGAAGGAATGACTGTAATTATAAATTTAATCATGTGCCGATTCCAGCTGTTGTCCCAGAAAATATATCTTAACTGGGGCATATTGACACTGACACAGGCATCTGATAGAATGTAGCAAATGCTTCCTTTTCGATATAAATCAGTAAAGAAAATCAGAAGTTGTTTGCTTTCCCCTGCCAAGGGTGGCAGAACATGTCCCTTGTCTTATCTAAGGACCATATCGACTTTTCTGATCTTGTTTAAAATATAGTGCACAGGGATATGGGTTTTATTTACACTGCACAGATCATTACTGTGGTCCATTACATTGATTACACTAATTGAATCTTGCCATAAACTAGCAGCCAGCACCCTAGATGCCAAAATACAGACACAGAATCCTTGGAAAGCTCAGGGGCCACATCTCTGAATTTACTAGGTATCCAATAATCTAAAGCACATTAGAATGTTCCCTCTAAAGCGGAGTCCCCAGCTCCCAGGCCAAAGACCGGCACAGCAAGAGGTGAGCAACAGGCCAGGGAGCAAAGATTCATCTGTATTTGCAGCCACTTCCCAGTACCAGCATCACCACCTCAGCTCCACCTCGGATCATCAGACCTTAGATTCTCATAGCAGCACCGGTCCCTGGTGCCAAAAAAGGTTGGGGACCACCGCTCTAAAGTGAGAAACAAGTTCCTGCAACTCAAACTTTCCACACCAAAGAAAAGAAGCACAATTCTTGGAACTTAGAAACAATAAATCTCACATTTGGCAGTGTTTTTCTGATCAATTTGGGTAACTCAGGCCTTTTGAATAAGGCCTGGAATAAGTTTCAGAGCAAGCTCAGGCTGTGGTTCGAATTGCCTGAGCACATGACTTTATAACCTAGGAGTGGCAATGACTCTTCAAGTATTTGTGGAATACAGACAAACCACAATGAAAGAATCAGAGCAAAGACCCCCTAGTGCTTTGGAGGAGGATCACGCTGTACTATGCTAAAAACTTTTTCTCCTTTGTTGGTTTGCAAATTTGGCCCCTGCACACAGAAGACAAGTAGGTACCACAGAAAGAGGGAGACCCTCCGGATGGGTAGGAGGCAGGTTTAATAAGCGATGGCACTTACTTCTGAGGCTTGTCTTGGGCGCTGCAAAATAAGTAAATCTCCATACCCGCCTGCCTGCCAGGATCTTAAAAGTTTGTACAGCGGCCTTAATGGAGTTCAGCTACATATTCAGATGGTCTCAATACCACCTTAATCTCTCAAGGCTGCATCCTTGAAAACGCTCTATGGCTCTATGGGAGCAGCAGTAATTTATACTCTAAAGATGAGGGCGGGAGCGGGGGTGAGGAGCCTGATTGCCTGGATTAACTCACGGTCAACCAGAGGTCACGACCTCTCCATGACCTCCTCCAACACCATTTGAAAATCAAGCAAACTAGCTTTAGTCTCTCTTAGAGAATGAATGTCTAAGTGTGGGAAATCAAGTGACTAAGCAACCCTAGCTTCCCATTGTAGATTATATGCTGAAACATATGCCCATAAATTTGAATTTATATATCAGCATTCTCTTTAAGTGCAAATGAAATATAAGATACTGGTGCCGGGCAGCTTTAATAGCCCAAGTAAATTTTAGGAGCATGTGGCTCTTACTCTCACTGTACCTTTTACTGCTTAGCTACCTCTTCCTCTAACTCACACCTATGGCTTTAAGGAGAATTCCCTAAGATACGAGTCAAAAAAACATGGACCTGACTTGTCAATGAGTCTGCACGTGTACTGGAACCAATGGGAAGCACTAGGGGAGGAACAGCCTTGATAGACCATGGTGAAGGGAATTCTCAATGGGCAGCAGCTTGAGTTCATTTTGACATCTCCGTATAAAAGAGAGCCTGTGATACTGTCCTTCAGTGACTTATGGGCACTTTGGATAGCACTATTGAAGCTTTGGTATTAACTACTTTGTTCTACAGCCCTACAGCTCCTTCACGGCCCCGTGAAGGGCTCCAGCGACTCCTTTTTCTCCCCTTGCCTCCCAGTATTAGGGGAGGTAAAAGGATTTCCACTCTGTCTGAGTGTCTTCATATTCCTTATTGGTCCCCTTAACCCTGTCCTTACCTGTCATATTGACCCTTTACTAAATCCAATCAGACCTTTTTGAGTTAGTACTCTATTTCCTGAGGGGACCCTGACTAATGCCGATATGATAAGAGGTGTCCAAAATTGTTCCTTTATTTATAAAAATCTGGAGATCCACTGAAATAGAAAGTTCTTAAAAGAAAGCTGTTGCTGTATTAGACTGTCATAATTAGACCATTCTATGAATATGGTTCGCCATTGAGATGTAGCCTGTGTGAAAAATAATCAATTTAACCACCTCAAAACACCCAAAATATAATGGTAGAGCAAAACAAAATAATAGTGATTTTAAAAAGCAACTTTGTTTAGAAAAACAGTAAAGGATAATTAGCACGTAGTGGTTACTGGATCCAAATGTATACCATTTCTTTATGGACAAGAATTGTAATGGTTATCAGTGGTGACTGTTCTTAGTACATACCATCCTTTGGCCATCAGGGGAATTTCTCTTGTCCACCTCTTTCCATGAGTGTACCTGAGACAGCAGTACATGAGTATGGACTTATGGGGATAGGAAAATCACTATGGTAGTTAGATAATTATAGACCCCAGATTGTTAGCTTTCTCTGGCAAAAATAAAAACCACCACTGAAAAACAAAATCAGGTTTTTAAAGAAACATATTTCAGTTTAGCTGCTCTTGTAGACAGCAATAATTGAACGAAATTTAATAGAATATGACAACTGAATGTGAACAAAAGACTACTTTTTTCCTGAACCTTTACAGCCAAGCTGGAGGAGCCTCCTATTTCCCTTGGTCTTTGTTACAGAGCATAGGAAATAAGAAAGTAGGGGTAAGCTCATGCCTGGATCAGTATTATCTCAAGACTTAGTGAAACTGAATGCTATCACCCGAAAAAGGTGCTGCATCTTGTATTTGAATTCTTCTTTAAGATTCTTAGGACTGATTTTATTCATTTGTTCAACAAGAAGTTATCGGGCACCTGTTTTGTGTCAAGCACTCCTTGCACCACTGGAGATCCAACAGTAACAAATGTCCTTTAAATTGTAATGGAACTATGCAGAAAATAAAATAAGTAAAAAATAAGTAAAGCATATTCCATGTGTTGGTAAGTACCTGGCGTAAAATAAGGCAAGGGAAATGGATAGGGACTTTCGAGGAGATAAGGATTCCAATATTAATAAGTTGGTCAAAGAAAGTCTCACTGTGGAGGTCTCATCTGACTTAAAACCTGAAAGAACAGAGGGAGAAAACCAAGTGGCTATCTTTAGAAGAGTTATCCAGGCAAGGTCAAAGAAGGGGAAGGTTGCCATTCAGGGTGTGTGAGCACTAAGGACATATTTTATTTACTTAACTTTTTAGCTTAGGGCATGGGCTTTCAACTCCATCACTACTGATACTGATATGTTGGGCAAGATAATTCCTTGTGTATTACAGGATATTTACCAGCATCCTGGGTTCTACCTGCTAGAAGCCACCAAGCTGAGGCAATCAAAAATGTCTTCGCACATTGCCAAATGTCTCTTGGGGAGCAAAATTATCCCAGTTGAGGACCACTGACTAGAAGTTAACATAAATAACAATGGCCAGATATATTTTTAATTGTATAGCCATATATCTGCTTGATCTGTAAAATGAAGAATACATTATTTGATTAGATTCTTTTGCCTCACTACATATTCAGTTTGGACTTAGGTCAAGTAAGAAGAACTTCATGACAGATGGTTTTTCTGGTCCTAAGACGATATTTATTTTTCTAGCTATTCCAACTGTGTCCCACTACATATTTTGTCTAGCTGTGACAAGGATTCTGAGTTTAGCCATGGGCATTACGATCCATTAGGCTGGACCTCTCTAGTGTATATTCATTCAGCAATAGGTGCTTTTGGAGGTCATGGAAGCAGGGGCAAAAAAAGGTTTTGAGCAGAGCCAGAACTCTTCACTCCACTATGCAACCTTGTCATCCCCTAGCACCTTGGAAAGCTCAGAGACAAAATCTGGACTGACAAGCTGAATACTTAATGCAGCAGTACCGTTCACAGAGGTGATTTCTTAAATTTTAGGTGACAGACCTCTATAAAGCTTAGAATGTAACAGACATGTCGATCTTTGCGGAGAAAACAGAAAATTATCGCCTGGATAAGAATAATCACAAAGATGATATGGGATATATATATGTGTACACATACACAAACACAATTTGCATTGAAATCCTCATTCTTTTGGATAAATGTAGGCAAAAGTTTACGTAACTTCAATATTTATATGTTAAGTACATCCATTTGAAAATCATATATGGTAAACTTAAAAAAATTCCCTTATATCCTCAAACCTGGATCTCGTCCTTCCTTTCTTCATCATCAGTCCTAATGTATTCAATGTTTAACTTTTTACTTAAACATATTATTGCAAAATATGCATTATTTTATGAGTAAGTATTTTTAATTTATGTAAATGATATTTTTATGGAGCCTTATTTTTAGGATTCATCTGCATTGCTACATGCATTTCTAATCAGTTGTTTCTGACTACTGCATAATGGTCCATTACTTTTAAAAGTTTTTACTATACACTCTCCTAGTGAGGCACACACTGGTAGCTTCCGGTGTTGTACAAATAATGAAGCTATGTACATCATCCTGCTTGTCTCCTTATGGACCTAGTAAGAATTTTCCTGGGAAATACACCTAGCAGAATGGCTGGATCATAGGGCACAATTATTTAATTCGACAATGTAGGGCTTGACTGTGCTCCAGAATGGCCACAATAGAAAGACACGATACCTCCATGCCCTCACCAAAACCTGGCATTATCCTGCTTTCTAAATGTTGCTAATCTATTATTACAAATTACTATTAATTTGTTTTCTTTTAATGAACATTTTTGTGATTAGCTGTGTCCTTTGAGCAGCTCTAACAATGCAATTTTCACTTTTGGATTTCTTGCTCACTTATCAGAGATCATATATTTCTCTTAATTTGTACTAATTTCCTGTATAATTTAGATACCAATTACTTATCTGTTGTAGACATTGTAAATATCATGTGTTCGAATCATTCCTCAAAAACCGTGTCCATGGTGATTGTCACTGAACAGAAATCTTTGCCTGTGATATGATACAAATTATCTAAAATTTTACTTTCTGTGCTTTTTATTCAGTAAACATGTAATAATCATTTCTTAAGTGTTGAATTCTATATGAGATTCTTAGTCCCACTCATCCAGGGATTATTGAAGAAGGAGAACATTAATTGTAATTAAAGGCAGAATTAAGTGAGAGAAACATCAAAACACTAAATAGGAATATAGGAATTAGAAAAAATATGTATTAATGAAGATTGACTTTGCTGAAGTCATGAATCTAGGAAAAACAAGTCTTCACTCTTTTCCAAGAAATGGAATCAGCCTTTTCATCTCTCTTAGCTATACTCTTGAATTTTCTAGGTGTTTTCCGAGTGGAAATGTCAGCTCCTTAATCTTTATTAATAAGAGCATTTATTGAAATAGACACTGCCTTAGAGACCAGCGATGTGGATATGACTAAGAAATATATTCTGCCTTAAGATTACATATGAAAAATCTAGACATACTTCTTTTTCACATACTGTGTAGTAATACCCTGGGCCTTCTTTTATTCAAACTATTTAACTTTGAAATTTCATGGTTGTTCTTTCTGGATTATGTTCTGCATATCTTAGCACCACCCTTTATAACATTAACAATTATTCATTTCAATTCTTTATTTCATTTAATATTGCTGAGTCTCATTGGGAGATGGTGCAGATATATCTAAAGAGAAAAGGCAGGTAATAAATATAATAAACAAGATGCACCGATAGACTTGGAAGCAGAGTATTAATGCAATCAGATTTTCACTTTAAAATTATTCAAACTACAGTGTGAAAAAATGAGTTAGGCTAATTTCAGTGGAGTAGTGGATAAGATCAGTGTAGGAGAGCAGATATGAATGAGCCTTAGTAATGCTGAGAGGCAAATGTAGTCGTTACTATGGAAATATCAGCATAATGGAGCAAAATTTACAAAGAGACTATGACTAGAAGGAAAATTCACAAGCATTTAAAAAATTCATTAATAATTTGTCTAGTGTTGGAGTGGGTTATCATTGCTTTTAATTTCTGGCTTAGTCAGCTAATATTAAGTATTATACCAGGTATTAGTTTACTTGGGCTGCTACAACAAAACACCTAAGACTGGGTGGCTTAACAACAGAAACTGATTTTCTCAGTTCTAGAGGCTGGAAGCCCTAAATCAAGGTGCTAGCAGGA
>NW_006434901.1:0-1034 GCF_000325575.1 Pteropus alecto | reverse complement strand
CAGGAATGGCTTCTGATCAAGCTTCTCTCCCTGGCTTGCAGACTTCTGCCCTGTCTCTTCACATGGCCTTTCCTCTGTGCACCTGTGCAGAGATTTCTGGTGTCTCTTCCTCTTCTTTTAAGAATAGTAATATCAGATTAGGGCACCACACTTATGATTTCATGTAACCTTAATGTCCTCCTTAAAATTAGGGTGACTGTATTTGGAGAAAGGCATTTTGAGAGTCAGGTCTTTGACACATGACTTCAGAGAAAAACAGTTCAATCATAACATTACAGGCTCAATTGACTTTTTATGACTAAAAAAGGCAAGATAAAATTATGAGTATTTACAAATAATTTCTCTCAGTTTGTGAATTATACTTTTGATTTCTTGATGGTGTATTTGAATTACTTTAATTTTGCTAAGTCCAATGCATTTATCACTTGGGCACTTGGTTTCACATAAAAGAGAATTTGCAAATGTAAATAGCTGTTTCTGATTATGTAGCCAGAAAGCTACATAATAAGTTTTACCTATATAAAGGATTATATTCGGTTAGATTACATTCAGGTACATAAAAAAGAATAAAAATAAGTGGATAAAGTTTAGTGTTTTTTCCAGTAATGTGATGAGTACAGAGGCTTTCTAAACACATTCTTTAACGAACTCAGATTATGAAATTGCTGACTGGATGTTGGAAGAAATCTAACCTACATTCCCCACGACAGGACAGGGCGATTTCCCCAAGTGATGGGGAGACAAAGCTTTGCAGTGAGAGAAGAAGAGGGACCAAACAGGGTTTTGAGGCGGAGAATGAAGGAAGAATTCAACACAAATGCCAAAGTTAGAGTTGAAAGGAAAGTTTATGAGAAAAGGGGGAACTTTCAACAGAACGTGTGGTCTGCTCTCAGAGGCAGGGTGTGAGAGAGACAGACACAGTGAGAGACAGAGTTAAGGCACTGACAGGTCCCCTCAGTGATCTCGAGGGGGGGGGCGGAAATCCAGATTCTAGGTCATTCTTTAGCTCCATTTCCTCTGGTATGGACATCCAG
>NW_006434900.1:0-1701 GCF_000325575.1 Pteropus alecto | reverse complement strand
TCTTAAATGACACACTAGACCAGATGGATTTAATTCATATTTTTAGAGCATTTCATCCCAAAGCAGTAGAATATGCATTCTTCTTAAGTGCACATGGAACATTTTCCAAGACAGACAACATGTTAGACCATAAAACAAGCCTTAATAAGTTTAAGAAGATTAGAATTATATCAAATGTCTTCTCTGACTACAATGGTATGAAACTAGAAATCAATTACAAGAAAAAAAACTGAAAAACACATGAACACACGGAGGCTAAATAGCATGCTACAAAACAATGAATAGGTTAACAATGAGATCAAGGAAGAAATCAAAAGATACCTTGAGACAAATGAAAATGAAAACATAATGACTCAAAATCTGTGACACAGTGAAAGCAGTCCCAAGGGGGAAATTCAAGCCTACCTTAAAAAATAAGAAAAATCTCAAATAAACAATCTAACCTTACACTTAAAGGAACTAGGAAAAGATTAACAACAAAAAAAGCCCAAAGTGAGTAGAGGTAAGGAAATAATAAAGATCAGAGTAGAAATAAACAAAATAGCCTAGAAAGTAAGATAAAAGATCAATGAAACTAAGAGTTGGTTCTTTGAAAAGATAAACAAGGTTGATAAACCTTTAACTAGACTCATTAAGAAAAAGAGAGGATCCAAATAAATGAAATCAGAAATGAAAGAGAAGAAGTGACAGCTGACTCCACAGGAAAGATTATAAGCAAATACTATGAGTAATTGTATGCCAAAAAATTAGACAATTGAAAGAAATGAATACATTCTTAGAAACATACAATCTCCCAAAACTGAGTCAAGAAGACAAAAAAAATCTGAACTGACTAATGACTACTAACGAAACTGAATCCATTATCAAAAGACTCTCAACAAACAAAAGTCAGGAACCGGATAGCTTCACAGGTGAATTTTACCAAACAGTCAAAAAAGAATTAATACCCATTCTCTTCAAACTATTCCAAAAAATTCAAGAGGACAGAAGGCTCCCAAGCTCATTTTAAGAGATCACCATTACCTTGATTCCAAAGCCAGACAAAAAAATTACAAAAAACCTCAACAAAATATTGGCAAATCAAATTCAACTAGACATTAAAAAGGTCATATACCATGATCAAGTGGGATTTATTCCTGGGATACAAGTTTACTTCAATATCCTCCAATCAATTAATGTAGTATATCACATAAACAAAATGAAGGATACAAATCATATGATCATATCAATAGATGCAGAAAAAGCATTTGACAAAATCCAGCATCCATTTATGATAAAAACTCTCAATAAGGTGGGAATAGAGGGAACATACCTCAATATAATAAAGGCCAACCATGTGTGACAAACCTAGGCATAAAATAGTACTCGAAGGGGAAAAGCTAAAAGCATTTTCCTTAAGATCAGGAATAAGAGAAGGATGTCCACTTTCACCATTTTTATTCAACATAGTATTGGAAGTCATAGCCACAGTAATCAGACAAGAATAAGAAATAAAAGATATCCATATTAGAAAGGAAGAAGTAAAACTGTCATTATTTTCAGATGACATGATACTATATCTAGAGAACCCTAAAGATTCCTCCAAAATCTGTTAGAACTGATATATGAATTCAGAAAAGTATCAGTATACAAAATTAATATTCAGAAATTGGCTGTATTTTTGTACTCCAATAATAAACTCAGAAAGAAAAATTAAGAAAA
>NW_006434899.1:0-422 GCF_000325575.1 Pteropus alecto | reverse complement strand
GAAAATAAGCTTAAAGACATAGAAATATACAACTTGAATGACAGAGAATTCAGGATGGTACTTCCAAAAAAACTCAGTGAGTTCCGAAACAAATTATATCAACAATTCTAGGAATTGAAAAAACAACTAGATGAGCAGAGCAAGGAGATTGAAACTCAAAAAGAACCAAATAGAACTTCTGGAGAGAAAGAACACACTGCAAGAAATGAAAAATTAAATAGCAAGCTTGGGAAGTTGAGCCGACCAAATGGAGGAAAAGATCAGTGATATCGAAGACAAAAATCTAGAAATAAATCAGAAGTAAGAAGAGAGAAACTGAAGAATGAAAAATAATGAAATAGAAATACAAGAACTAGGTGACACCAACAGGAAAGGAAGCATAAGAAAAATGGACATTCTTGAAGGGGAGGAAAAGGAGCAGG
>NW_006434898.1:38880-39841 GCF_000325575.1 Pteropus alecto | reverse complement strand
CTCCCAGAGCTCCAGGTAGAATGTGAGGCCAGGCATCACTCTGTTCTGGGATTCACAACCTGTCTTCAATCTCTGTTCATGTTTCCTACACGGATAGTCTCCCGTTCCTTTCCTAGTCCTTCAACACTTCACCTTTTCTCTGCAGTGTCACTTCATCCAGTTAGGCAGGAGTGTGTATCTGGGGAGAAGCACCTGGGAGAGCCTAGGGGTTGAAGTGGGATGTGACGGGAGCCATGGAGTTATCAGGAATGGAGTCAGGCACATCTGGGCAGGCCAGGGTCCTAGGTGGAGGAGTGAGGCAACAGGGCAGGGATGACAGTCAAGTAGTCCACAACCCTGCAAAGTACCTCTTGGGAGCTGTCACGTGAAGGGGACAGAAATTCAATGGGAAGGAATGGAGCAGGGAGAGAGGCAGCATCCACGGCACTCAGGTTTCCAGGAAGGAAGGAAGCAAATTCTCTACATGTTTAAAATATTTCAAATTTAAAAGTTGGAAGATGGATCAAAAATTAAAGTTGAGGGGTAAGCTAAAGACAAAACATTTTACTCGGGCTAGTAAATTCTCACAGGTTCATAGAAGAACATTTTTGAAATTGCTATGTGTACACTAGTTAAACAAATAAGTTAATGGATGGTAGATGGTGGTAGCCAGGTTTCTCATTCTTGGTGAGGGGAGTTATAATTAAGCAGGAAGGGACAGCGAGAGTGATTCACACAGGAATGGATCAGAGTTTGAGACACCAGTATAAAGTCCCATTTATTTTCACATAGACACAAATGGACAGATGTAGAAATATTTATAGATAGCTGGGTATGTTATATTAGTGCCCTGTTGCCACTGTAGCAAATTACCACAAACTTAGTGGCTTAAAACTACAAAAAATCCTGTTAGTTTTCCGGAGGTCAGAAGTCTCTAAATTCAAGTAGGGACACGTTCCTGCTGGAGGCTTCAGATGAGAAT
>NW_006434898.1:31445-32590 GCF_000325575.1 Pteropus alecto | reverse complement strand
GGAGGGGCAGCTCTGTATGGCAACCCTTTTAACAAAAGCTCCCAGACCCAAATGGAATAACTGCTTGCTTCTTCTTCTGCTCATGGGTCTTTGATCCCGCCCTGTCCCACTAGCTCTGGGTCTTGCCGTATCCGTGATCCTCCTTCTTGCAAAAGCTCATTCACTGAGACCAGTCTTTTCTCACTTTCTTAAATCAGAAAGACAAGGGTCCTGACAACACTTGAGCTGACAGTAATTGTTGACTTACCTTGGGTTCAAAATAGAGATTATGAATGAAGCCAATTCAGGCTGCATAGAGGGAAGGAGCTAGCCTTAGTTAGAGGACCAAGAATAGCAGAGAATAGGGAGAAGGGGGAGGTCTATCTGGGTCCCAAGTTTTCTGTTGCCTTAATCCACAATCTAACCCTTGCCCTGGGGGTAGATGTGAGCGGAAGGAGGAAGGAAGAGGGTCAAAAATCGGATTACCCTCCAGTGGAAGCCAAGAGAGATGTATCAGCATAAAAACACATCAAACTCAAATTAGTAAAACGTAGCTTTTATTTTAAAAGCTCAAAGACGGGTGGAGTTTTATTCTGCATGATTTTTTCTCGCAATTTCCAAAAGTATGGGGAGGCATTAGCTGGTAGGTCCCATGGCTCTTTGCAAAGGCCAACTCCACGGTGCTATAGCTTTTGTTCGCATCCAGAGCCACTTTGACAGATTCACATCATTTCTCTGCATGCCCAGTTGCCTACTGATTAAATAGCTCAGCACATTTCTAGAGGCTACTTTAGGTTTTATGTGTTTATCGGCACTCTTGGGGATAGGTGAAGGCTTGTTGGGAATGACATTGGAATGTCCTTTATCCATGATTGGTCGACACCACAGATTTCCCCGGAAGAGAGCTCAACCGAGAAAGCCTGAGAAAGATGATGCGACCCACTTAATCCAGTACACACAGTGGCCATTGTCTCCTGGCTTCCTCCCAACACACGCACTTGTTTTCAGTAGTCATCATAAGAGATTGCTCTGTGGGCATCGTCTGACTTGAAATACCAAGCATATCTTTTTTTTTTTCCTTTTCTCATGAACATGGGTCTGTGTCCTGATCTATTCTTTTCCATTGACATGGTGTCAATACCTGTTTTAATTATGAAATCGATAGC
>NW_006434898.1:30433-31419 GCF_000325575.1 Pteropus alecto | reverse complement strand
CATTATCATAGTTATTCCCAAATGTATTCTCTTCCGTGTACTGAATATTGGGCTCATTCATGGCAAATTTCTGTAGGCGTTCATGACTATGTTTGCACTGAATGCATAGATTCTTTTGTTATTTCATACCTCATTCTAGAGTAGTATAACGCCTTCTTTTGCGATTTAATTTGTATCTATTCTACTCGCAAACTATCTCATGATTGACTTGCTTATTCTATAGAGTAGTGCAGGTACGTTAGCTGTCCAATTGTCATATGAAACTAAGTTACAGTGTATGAAGAATAGGAAATGAAATTGGACAAGAACACTCTAAAAGACAACAAGCCATGCCCTCGGCATTAGTCCCCTCCCATCTTGTAATAAATTATGCCCTATCTCGGGGCAATACACACAGGTGTCACATTTGACTGTTAACAATATCATTGTTCTGTATCAGAGATTTGCAAGGTAATGCGGCTTGAGGATTGTGACTACTCACAGCCCTCTTTTCTACAACTAAATACCCCATATCAGGGAATTGACATTTTCCAGAAGCAGCGGTTTAAGTACCATGGCCAAGGTTGAATCTAGAGATGGAGAAAGAGTAATAAAATCCTACCAGAGACTTAGTTCCCTTGCCACTCTCTCTGAGTGATGAGATCTTGAAGCCAGAATCGCTGACCACTGCCCAGTTGACCTGTTGAAACACAAGAACAGCATTAGGACATTTTGGTATCTGTTCCCACGGGAGAATTTTACAGTGGGGAGAGTTTGCTCAAGCCTATGAAGAGTGCTGAGGCCAAGATAGCTGAGTGTCTATGGAACAGAGAAGCAGACGGGCAGACGATACCCAGTCATAGGTAATATCTGCTTTCCCTCCAGCAGCACCTCACTTACTATTCTCAGGCCTGATCACAAAGTAACCAAAGTGGTGGTTGCCAGGCCTTGGCTCATATAAACAGGTGTGATGACTCGGCTCAGAAGGCCACTGTGAGGCGTGATGA
>NW_006434898.1:27782-29964 GCF_000325575.1 Pteropus alecto | reverse complement strand
TCAGATGAGACGAGATAGTAGTCCTCCTAATGTGCGGTTTGGCTCCCAGCCGTATGTTACTTTGGTCAACTGCAGTCCGAAAATATTAAATGGAAACTTTGGGAAATAAGCAATTCACATCTGTGATACCTGTCTCCTCCCTTCTAGCAACTCTCGGTCACTCACTTTATGGAGTCCCGAACCAGAAGTAACCCAAGTGCTGGTGATCAGTGTTCAGATCTTGCCTTTGAGTATGATCACAAAGTTCTGAGAGCCCTTGTGAGTTGTCTGATTCGTATTGCAGCTCAGGTTATGAGGCCCTGGGACGTAGAGAAAGGCAGTGAAATAAGGAGAAAGGGAATTATTTTGCTCCTCCTTTACTCTCTAATCTGGACCATATGTGATTCGTGTAGGAAATGCAGCTGCTCAGAATGACTCCATGGTCTGGGTAACACTGAATTACACCATTACATGGTATTTACCAGATGAATTGACTAGATAAACCCCAACCTAGATGGGAAATAGCTATGAGGAGAAGTAGCATTTGCCCAAATTAGTAACATGCTGCTGTACACATAAGTGGTAAGGAGCAGAAGCTCAAGAGATAGGCTGCTTGTATTCAAATCCCGGTTCTATATGACCTCGGGCAAGTCTTTTGACCTCACGGATCCAAGGTTCCCCCTTTGTAAAGTGGGGATGACAGCTACACTTCCTCCCTTAGGTGATTGTGAGGATGTTGGCTATGCATGAACATTCCATTGTACCCCTGAAAGTTCTGCCAACACCTGATGTTGAGAACCTCAGCTAGAATGACTGCACATGCGCCATGTTCCCAGAGTGCTGGGACAACCACCGTTGCAGGCATGCATTAGCTCAGTTCCAGTTTTCACTGCGACTGGGGATGCTTACGTCTGCCTGCGACACAGATGGCTGTAAGCTTGGGCCTCTAGGCTGAAAGCCCTGCTGCTGCAAGTTCTGCTCTTTCCTGCTGCAACACGTGTGAGACGCTCAGAGGGCATTGCCGGGGGACGATCGTCAGCTAAGCACACCCAAGCGCCATGGTGACACCTATGTTGATGCAGTCTGTGTTATTTGTTTCTTCCAGAAAATCCAATGCCTTGAGACAATGCTTGGGAACACCATTTGGATTGTTGGTCCCCAGAGCTGACTCTATCCATGCCGCTGGAAAGAGGGCTCTGTTCAACACACCACATGGACCTGACATATACTCTGGAAACTGTACCAGGATGCAGAGACAGAATTTTGAAAAGGGCACAGTCATCCTCCAGACAGAAGAGCCCACGATGCAGCCCCAAGGTGACTCAGATTAACAGAATGAGGTATGCAGAGTGAGCTCCCCATTCAGTTACCTGCATCTGTTTCCTGCATCCCCTGATTTATTCTCCAGCATTTCCGTTTTACAACTCTAAATCCTATGGAAGAGGACGTAATACTACAAGAAGAACAACTATATACCCTTTGCCTACGTGTGTGTCTGTGTGTGCGTATGTGTGTGTGTGTGTGTGTCTGTGTCTGTCTGTCTGTCTGTCTGTCTGTCTCTCTCTCTCTCTCTCTCTCTCTCTCTCTCTCGGTTGTTCTCACTCAGGCATATATTTTTACAGTTACAATTCTGTCAGTCCAAACAATCCCCCAATTGTCCTAATATTGATACGGGACATCACCTGAAACATTCTGCATCTTTTAGCGGGAAATGATACGGGACATCACTTACAGAGTTCCTAGTTCTTTTGTTTTCTTTTTTCTTTAGTAAACCTAATTAAGTTTTCTTCCCTCCTTTCTGTGGGAAAGGCCCTCTCTCCCCCAAATCCACATAATGACCCTGAAACTCCCCTCTTCTGGCTTTACATAAGGATCATCGTACCACCATGAGGGAATGGCCCTAGTCAAAGCAGGGTCCTTAGGCTCTGAGAACGGAGAGGAATTCAGGCCAATGATTTTTTATTCTTTCAGAAATATATCAATCCAGCCTATTCTCCTTTCCTCATTTCTTTGGTAAAACAATAGTAGAAAGTAATTCCTAGATGATTTAGATAACAACTTTCCTTCTCAAGTGACTGGGGCAACACTTCAGCAGAAAGCCAAGATACCCGGCATGAGTGAGGCAAAAAGGGATACAGCAGCGTGAAACCTCAATAGAAAGGGACGGTCACCCTTCTAAGCAGAAAGCAGACACAGAAGAACA
>NW_006434898.1:18592-27199 GCF_000325575.1 Pteropus alecto | reverse complement strand
AAATTGGTTACCGGTTTGAGGCAGTAAATCGCACCATGCAATGAAGACCTCAACGACCTTCAACTCACCTGAACCCCATTATACCACGATCATAAGGCGACGCATACGCCCAGAAGTTCACTAAGTCCATTATAACAGGCTGAAGTCTGGGAAGGAACATGCGCAGAAAGCAAATGATGAATCTCGGAGTCCTGCCAGTCTTAATTGTGAATCAAGAATGCTCAGTCCTCTCAAAAAGTGCCCACTCAGAGCAAATAGGGAATAAAACCGCGAAGGTTTTGTCCCCAGGCCTTTTGAGCCACGCCTCTCTGGCTCAGGCCCGCTTCCACGTCTGCAAGTGTACTTTCCCTTCTAATGAAGCTTGTCTTCTCTACAGTATTTCGTTGTCTCACTCAATCCATTGTCCCAGACGTCAAGAATGGGATGACGTGTCGGGAAAGGATCCCCGCTCTCTGGAAACCATGTTATCCTTTGTACCTCGTTCCTAATCAAAGATTATACAATACACTTAGTGTCGTGGTCTTCATAATCTAATATCATCTAGAACGCATCCAAACTCGGCTGCTTTTTCTCCTTACATAATAGTGATGTTTTTTAAAAGTTTATTCCAATTTGAATTTGTCAGATTCTTCTTGATTATTACATTGGATTTTAAGATTAAATAGTCTCATGATTTCTCCATGGTAACAAACGGACAACTTCCTCTTAATAGTCACTAATTAATCGGAGCGTGTGTAAATATCATAGTTTTCTATGATATTTTACCCAATGATTTTAGCATCAAAAGATACCTTTTTCCTCAATAAATCATTATCTAGCGGGCTAAAAATATAAATACTTTTAACGGGAATTGTCTTCTCCATCAGTTAGTTGGCATTATTTGCTGAAAATAGTTTACATTTTCTGCACTTGCCATGAATCCTTCAGCTTAGATATATTGTGGGGCGGGGGGGTTGTTTGTGGGTTTGTTTAGATTTTGAGACTTTAAGTACTTTTGAACAGAAGTCACATTCTGCACACTACAACACAGAATTGAACTTCGGCCACCTAGTACTCCAAAGGTGAGTCTGAGTCTCGCAATCTTCAGCTGGGGGACATCATAATGCAGGTTTCTACCAACAGGCTTCTAGTTAGTAAATCATAATTTCTCCGTTTTTCTGAGGATACACAAAAAAGTCTAGTCATTAAAGGCCTGATACATAGTACACAGATCATCTTGATCTACAGAGGACAGAATCGTTACTTGAGAGTGGGGATGACAGAAACAAGCATTCGAAGTGCAGCTTTGGATTTCTGAAATGACTTCTGAAAGCTCATTGCATAGACCATAGCTTTGAGAGCTGATGTCTTCATTTGCAAGAGCCATGCTTTGTTGAATGAAATACGTATTATACAGAGCCCTAGATAAGCAAAGCTCAGAGCCTAGACATATGCATTTTTAGCCATACATAAGCAGGACCCATGAGAGCATAATGCTAATAATGCAGGTGGGACGAGGGCCCTTCCTGAACCGGGCACTGGGATGGGCATAGTGTCAGCATGTGCTGGCGTGCCGGCTGTGCACTGCAAACTCGATGGTGCATTCCATGTGAATGGGTTCACTTCAATTGCTCAGTGCATCGGTTGTGTAACTCTATGAACGTGACCCTTGAAAGAGGCTTGGATAGACAGGAGAGAGTATCGAAACATGAAATGTGAAAGGTTGTCATTCCTGGAGCAGAATGGCACCTGTCCTCCTATTCTACTTGGACCTTTGTGAAGGAGACATCCACTCAGTGCCCCATCACAACAGGAGGAGTTAGGGGGAGATGAGGAATTACAGCCTGGCATTTAGAGAAGAGAGACCCCAAGGGAGTGCCCTCGATTTCCCCAAGGCTTTTTTATAGCAGGGGTGAGTTTCAGCTGCAGGCCCTAGGAAGAGACTCCATAGAAATGCCGCAAGGACTGATAACAAGACAAGGACTGGGATTGGGAAACGATGGCCTAGAGTGTGCAACTATGCTGATGGAGGGCCATGGCAGTAGCTACCAGCACCAACTGCAGATGCTCGTATGTGTCGAAGGCCAAGAAGGATCTGTTATGGCCATCCACCAAAGATGGAGTGAAGAAATGGCAGGCACCCAAAGATTGAGGGGGAGGAGAGGGCCAAGAGGACAGATCCACCTTCTTGGCTATAATCATCTGTAGCTAGATCATTTCTTGAAGAAGAGGAAGAGGGGGTGGAGGAGTGAGAAGCAGAGGAGGAGAGTTAAGAGGAGGAATTAAGACCTGTGCATGGTGATGAGTGCAGGGAAAGGGGGAGAAAAGCAAGCGGAGAAGTAGATGAGGAAGAATAGGAGGATGGAAGAGGAAAAGGGGAATGGGGAGGAGGAGAAAGGAGGAAAAGAGAGAAGGCAAGAAGGGGGTACAGGGGAAGGCGTATGGGAGGAGAGAGCAGGCCTCATATTTACACAACTTCAATGCCAAAACATAAGTGATTATTTACACAAATGTTTAAGTTTTAAACTAGACAGATTGAGTTCCCTAAACGGGCAAGATTCAATCATTTCTTCCCTCAGATGAAAGAAATGTTCATGAGTAGGTCGACGTAAGTTATAGATAGGTAAGATTAACTTGTGAACATGTGAGTTAATGCTTGGAATTAGAAATCTGCTAGAAAATTACAACGTGCTCAAAACTTCGAAGCGGTGTCAAAGGCTTGTATGTCCAATGGGAAGTTTCTCTTATTCTACAGCTGAACTTCATGAAATAGTTGAAGGCTATGACATGAATCAGAGCTCTGCAAGCCGAAAGGAAAATGAAAATTAGGAAAAGCTGAGTTAAGTTAAAAATATTGATTTGTCATTGCAAGATGTTTGGGAATCTCTGGTACCGAGAAGCACCATTTGACTGCACCCAATGACACAGGAACAATTCCGAGCTCACCTGTCTTATGCAGAATCCGGTGCCTAACCAATCAGGCCAGATCAAACTTTCCTGCCTAACTCCTTTCCACTATTGTTTTACCAAAGAAGTGAGTAAAGGAGAACAGGCTGGGTTAATATATTTCTGAAAGAATAAAAAAGGTTTAGCCTAAAGTCCCCTCCCTTCTCAGATCCTAAGGACCCTGCTTTGACTAGGGCTATTTCCTCATGGTGGTCTGATGATCCTTATCAAATGCCAGAGTCGGTGAGTTACCAGTTTCAGGGTCATTATCTGGATTTGGTGGAGAGGGCCTTTGTCCCACAGAAAGGAGGAAAAAAAAAAACATAACTAGGATTACTAAAAAAAAAAGGAAAACAAAAATAACTGGGAACTCTACAATAGATGTCCCGTATCATTTCCCGTTAAAAGATGCAGAATTTTCCAGGTAATGTCCCATGTCAATATTAGGACAATTGGGGTATTTTGAGGATAACAGAAATGAAACTGTGAAAATGTATGCCCGTGTAAGTACAACCGAAAGAGAGAGAGAGAGAGAGAGAGCGAAAGTGAGAGAGAGAGAGAGAGACAGAGAGACAGAGAGACAGAGAGACAGAGAGAATTAGTTTGTGTGACAGAATCAAAAATAGGAAAGTTGAAACAATTGCTCAGTCTGGGCAAACGGTATATAGGTGTTCTTTGTAGTATTACATCAACTCTTCCATAAGTTTGAAAGTTGTAAAATCTAAATGCTGGAGAATAAAGCAGGGTATGCAGGAAACAGATGCAGGTAACTGAGAGGTGAGCTCACACTGCATACCACATTCTGTTAGTCTGTGTCAACTTGGGACTGCATTGTGGGCTATTATGTCTGGAGCATGACTGCGACCTTTTCAAAATTGTGTCTCTGCATCTTGGCACAGTTTCCAGAGTATATGTCAGGTGCATGTAATGTGTGGAACAGAGCTCTGTTTCCAGTAGCAAGGATAGAGTCAGCTCTTGGGACCAACAATCCAAATGGTGTTCCCAAGCATTTTCTCAAGGAATTGGGTTTTCTGGAAGAAACAAATGACACAGACTGCATCACCATAGATGTCACCGCAGCGCTTGGGTGTGCTTAGCTGATGATCGTCCCCCGGCAATGCCTTCTGAGCCTCTCCCACCTGTTTCAGCAGAAAAGAGCAGAACTTGCAGGGCTTAAAGTTTGCCACATTTTCTCCTGTCATTACTCGTAGAAGCCCCTCTTTCTCCTGTCATTTCTCCTAGAAGTCCCATGAAATCCCAAGTGTCTCCACTAACGAGACCGATGCTCTTCCTGGGCTTCTCCAGTGTGGGATCGGGTTTTCTATTTCCACCCTTTATCCTCAATGTGACAGATTACATTAATCAATCTTCAAATGTTGAACCATACTTGCACATCTGATTTATGTTTTTGGCCTCTAGGAGGCCAAAAATTTCCAGAGAAAGTTACCTTGTTGAAAGTAACCTTGGGTAAGGACTTTTTGAACTTGCCATTGTTTGTATCAGACGGCCAGATCTTTGGCAATGGCCAAAGGGTCTGTCATAATTTTCAGATTCGAGGACTTGTTCGCAAGGGAATCCATGGCCTGACATTCAATCAGTTGTGCAGATTCTTGAGACAACGGCCTGACATTCAATCAGTTGTACAGATCCTTGAGTTTCATGCTTTTTAGAAACTTCTTGCTCAAGCTCCATCATGCACGATGGTGCCGATAACTTGTACAAATTCTCTTTACATTTCAGTTGGTTGTTCCCAAACGTCTTCCTATTAAGTCAAGGATTGCAGGAGAGGGATGACCAACTTCAGCACTTGTGGCATGTGTCAAACAATGGAAGGGCAGAGAAAGCCACCCTCTCCTGCAGGTGGGATATGCCAGAGGGGCCCCATTGGGATCTATCATGCAGTAAGGGGATCTCGGTGTCTGTGCCTAACTTGTGGGGTGTGTTTCCATGACCCAAGGCAGAATTGGTAGCTCTGTGCCGACGATGGATAGTAACGGGATTAGGGCCTATTTCAAGGAGATTCCAGTATGTGGGCAATGATTGCCACTCTTCTGGCATATGGCTCGGGTCCAAGTGCATCAGAAGGTCATGGGTAACTTCTGGCTACCGTAGATGGTCCGGAGATTTCGGGAGATACAAAAGAATGTCGCCAATGTTTGCGTAGTGAAAAGTTGGCGGGAGGAGCACTCATAAGATTGCGCGTTGTATAGCGATGTGGACAAATTCTAGGGCCATGTGTCAGAGGAGGCCCCATTCAAGGTGGGTTCATCTGAAAAGATCAACATAAATGGTTTAAGTAATAATTTTCAACGAACCACGTGCTGTCTCCTGAACCACAACTGATGAACTGATGTGCTAAAAATTAGTGTTCTTTTTTTAAAGTTGTGGTTACTGACTGTTTCTGTCAATAGCTGTGTCAGAGTCAGGGGAGCAGACGTGACTACAGAAGTAGATGTTGCAGTGAAGGGATCTACAATCCAATGAATGTGGGCAGCCTATGGAAGCTGACAAAGGGATTGAATATATTCTAACAGTGCCAAAAGGAACACAGGGCTGCCACCCCATTTTAGAATGATGACTTTCAAATCCATAGTACGTTTGTGTTCTTTTAAGCTCCTAAGTTCGAGGTGGTTTGTTATAGCTGTAATAGAAAACTGGTACAAGGGAATTAATGAGTGGCCCTTGACATCAAAGTCGAGGAACTGCACCATGAAGGATCATTCCTATTTTTCCAAGTTTCAGACCAGACTCTTAGACCGTTAGAATTGCCAAATTCATCTGTTCAACAGAGACAATGTAGCAATAATGCACATTTATCAATAGATCATGCATACTAGGTTTCAAACCTCAAGGGCCCTCCTTTAATTTTGATTGGGATTCAAAAACAATTTTGGGGTGGGAAGAATGGAGTTCCATGGGGTCCTCTTTCCTCAAGCCCGTCGTAGGTGCCAAAGACTTCATTTTCAGTTTTTACTCAGAGTGTCCGAGTGTCTGTGCCCACTTGGGATATCTCAGGGCAGTGGGCACTATGTCTATGGAAAATTGAAGCAAAGCCAAAATTCCAAATTTAGGCTGAGTTATACTCATGTACTCTCTATTTTCTGTTTGGTACCTGCCCTCAGAGTATAGGGAGTAGTTTGTTTATATTTAGAAGGATCCCCAAAGTACAGACGCAACTGGTCTTTGAGCCCCCGTACCGATTAGGTAATGAGGTTTTACCAGGTGGTGCATTTTAGCGGATGCTAAATTTATCCCAAACTCAGAGGCATAATTGCCAACCGACATCTTTTTACCGTTTTATTTTACAGAAGGGTCCCCAACTTAAGATGGTTCGACTTAACGACTTTTTAACCTTGTGATAGTGCGAAAATGATGCACAATCTGTGGAAAGTGTACCTCGAACTTTGAATTTTTGTCTTTTCCTGGCTAGTGATGTGAGGTATGATATTCTCTTGTGGTGCTGTGCAGTGATAGAGAGCCTCAGCTCCCTGATAGCCGTACGAACACGAGGGTCAACTGCCGATACATAGTGTACTTTGCATTGCAGTGCTTTTTGCACATCTCGTGCCGGGTTTCCGCATCCCGTTGTGTCTACAATGCACTGAACAGTGTCTCCTGCTTCCGATGAGAAGAAAAGGTAGGGAATTACTGCAGATACTGCCCAAATGTAAGTTTTCCCTGCCTATTTATGGTAGGCTAGGCTAAGCTATGATGTTTGGTAGTTTAGATGTAGTAAATGCATTTTGACTTGCCATATTTTCAACTAAGGATTGTTTTTTCAGAACAAAACTTACCCCATCCTATCTGTTATTCTAGGAAAAGGTTTTCGTGGAGTCATTCTGAGCAGCTACATTTCCTGCAGGCATTACAGTTGGTCCGGATTAGAGAGCAAAGGAGGAGCAATAAAACTCCCTTTCTCTTTATCCCACTGCCTTTCTCTAAGTCCCAGGGCCTGATAGCTGCAGCAACAAGAGGAATCGGGGCGACACACAATGGCTCTCAGAACGTTGTGACCAAACTCAAAGGCAAGATCTGAACACTAATCGCCAGAATCTGGGTTACCTCTGCTTCAGAGCTGAATAGGGTGAGTGACTGAGAGCTGCTAGAAGAGAAGAGACAGGTATGACATATGTGAATTGCTTATTTCCCAAAGTTTCCATTTAAGATTTTCGGACCGCAGTTGATCAAAGGTAACATACCACTGAGAGCCAAAGTGCACATGAGTGGGGACTGCTGTCTCGTCTCATCTGATTTTCAGAAACCCCTAAGAGTGGAGTTGCTGTAGTGATCCCTACTTTGCAAAGAGAATCAGAGTCGATGGCATTTGCCCGGGATCGAACAGAACTGGGAATGGAATTCAGATCACCTATCTCTTGAGGCTGTGTCCCTAATGCCTTATGTATGCGTTGTGTTTTTAGTAATTTGGACAAATGGCAGTCCTCAATCGGACATGACACATCAGAATTGGAGTTCCTCAGCTCAATCTGTTTGTTGAAGGCAGACGAAAATGCCACATTGTCTTGGTGTATCTGCATGTTTTCTCTCCCAGACCACTGAGCAACCTTGGTTCCTGCAGGAGTGGCAATTGATCTAGAAGGGAAGGCAAGGAGGGAGAGGACCAGTTCCCTGTCTCCCCCTCCGACTATTTCCCTGAGTCCCAAGGCCTGATTGGTTAGGCACCAAGACATGTCATCACGCCTCACAATGACCTTCAGAGCTGAGTCATCACACCTGTTGATAGGAGCCAAGGCCTGGCGACAAGCACTTGGGTTACTTCATCATCAGGCATGAGAATAGTAAGGGAGATTCTGCTGGAGGGAAAGCAGATATTACCTATGTCTGGGTATCGTCTACTGGTCTGATTCTCTGTTCCCTCTACACTCAGCTATCTTGGCCACGGCACTCTTCATAGACTTGAGCAAACTGTCCCTACTGAAAACTTCTGCAGTGGGAGCAGTTACCAAAATGTCCTAATGCTGTTCATTGTATTTCAACAGGTAAACTGCGTAGTGGTCAGCAATTCTGGTTCAAGATCTGATCACTCAGAGAGAGTCGCAAGGGAACTCGGTCTCAGTAGGATTTTATTACTCTTTCTCCATCTCTAGATTCAACCATGGCCATGGCACATAAACCACTGCTTCTGGAAAATGCCAATTCCCTGATATGGGGTATTTACTTGTAGAAAAGATGGCTGTGAGTAGTCACAATCCTCAAGTCACATTACCTTGCAGGTCTCTGGTACAGAACAACGATATAGTTAACAATCAAATGTGATGCCTGTGTGTATTGCCCAGAGATAGGGCATGGATTTTTACAGGATGGGAGGGGACTAATGCCGAGGGCATGGCTTGTTGTCTTTTAGAGTGCTCCTGTCCAATTTCATTTCCTTTTCTTGATGCACTATAACTTAGTTACATATGGCAATTGGACAGCTGCCTTAAGTGCACGTCTCTATAGAATAAGGAAGTCAATCATGAGATAATTTGTGAAAAGGATAGATACAACTAAAACACGCAAAAGAAGACGTTATATACTCCTCTAAGAATGAGGTATGAAATGACAAATAAATCTACGCATTCAGGGAAAATATATTCATGAACGCCAACAGAAGTTTGCCATGAATGAGCCGATTATTCAGTACACAAAAGAGAACACATTTGGGAATAACCATGATAGTGGTCT
>NW_006434898.1:10282-15291 GCF_000325575.1 Pteropus alecto | reverse complement strand
GTCATTACTCATAGAAGGCCCATGAAAGCCCAAGTATCTCCACTAACCGGGTCGATGCTCTTCCTAAGCCTCTCCAGTGTGGGATCGGTTTTTCTATTTCCACCCTTTATCCTCGATGGGTTGGATTACATTAATCAGTCTACAACGTTGAACCAGCCTTGCATACCTGATTTATGTTTTTGGCCTCTAGGAGGCCAAAAATTTTTATAGAACGTTACCTTATTGAAAGCAATTTTGGGTAAGGACTTTTTTCAAGCTGCCATTGTTTGTATCAGATGGCCAGATCTTTGGCAATGGCGAAAGGATCTGTCATAAGTTTCAGATTAGAAGACTTGTTGGGAAGGGAATCCAGGGCCTGAAATACAATCAGTTGTGCAGATCCTTGAGACAACAGCCTGAAATTCAATCAGTTATGCAGATCCTTGTGTTTCATGCTTTTTAGAAACTTTTTGCTCAAGCTCCATCATGCACGGTGCTGCCGATAACCTGTACTAATTCCCTTTACTTTTCAGTCGGATGATCCCAAAGGCCTTCCCATTAAGTCAAGGATTGCAGGATAGGGATGCCAACTTCAGCAGTTGTGGCATCTTTCAAAAAATGGAAGGGCAGAGAAAGCCACTCTCTCCTGCAGTTGGGAAATGCCAGAGTGGCCCCTTTGGCCTCTATCATACAATTAGGAGAACTAGGTGTCTGTGCCAAGCTTGTGGGGTGCTGTTTCCATGACCCTAGGCAGAACTGGTAGCTCTGTGCAGAGGATGGAAAGTAACGGGCTTAAGACCTATTTTCAGGACAGTCCAGTACGCGGGCCACGATAGCCACTCTTTTGGCATATGGCACGGGGCCAAGTGCATCAGAAGGTCATGGGTGACTTCTGGCTATCGTAGATGGTCCGGAGATTTCCAGAGGTACAAAAGAATGTCGCCAATGTTTACGTATTGAAAAAGTGGCTGGAGGGGCAATGATAAGAGTGTGTGTTGTATTGCGATGTGGACAAATTCTAGGGCCATGTGTCAGAGGGGGCCCCATTCCATGTGGGTTCATCTTAAAGTATCACCATAAATGGTTTAAGTAATACTTTCAACGAGCCACGTGCTGTCTGCAGAACTCAGAACTGATGAAACGATGTGTTGAATATTTGTTTTCTTTTTTTAATGTTATGGTTACTGACCTTTTCGGTCAATAGTGGAGTCAGAGTCAGGGGAGTAGATGTGACTACAGAAGTAGAGGTTGCAGTGATGGGAACTACAAGCCAGTGAATGTGGGCAGCCTATGGAAGCTTGCAAAGGGGGAGAATGGATTATCAGAGTGCCAAAAGAACCCATTTTAGAACGCTGACCTTCAAAACTATAACATGTTTGTGTTCTTTTAAGCTACTAAGTTTGTGGCAGTTTGTTATAGCTGTAATAGAAAACCGGAACAGGGGAATTAATGAGTGCACTTGACATCAAGGTCGAGGAACTCCACCATGAAGGATCATTCCTCTGTTTTCCAAGTTTCAGACCAGACTCCTCGACTGTTAGCCTGGATAAAATCATCTGTTCAATACAGAGGAAGTGGCAATAATTAACATTTATCAATAGATCATGCATACTAGGTTTCAAATCTCAAAGGCCCTCCGGTAATTTTGATTGGGCTTCACCAACCATTTCGGGGTGGGAAGAATGGAGTTCCATGGGTTCCTGTTTCCTCAAGCTCATCGTAGGTGCCTAAGACTTCATTTTCAGTTTTTACTCAGAGGGTCCGAGTGTCCGTGCCCACTTGGGATATTTCAGGGCAGTGGGCACGATGGCTATGGAAAATTGAAGCAAAGCCAAAGTTCCAATATTTAGGCTGAGTGATACTCATGTACTCTCTATTTTATGTTTGGTAACTGCCGTCAGATTACAGGGGGTTGTTTGATTATATTTAGCGGGATCACCAAAGAACAGAGGCAAGTGGACTTTGAGCCCCAGTACCAATTAGGTAATGAGGGTTTACCAGGTGGTGCATTTAAGCGGATGCCAAATTTATCTTAAACTCAGGGGCATAATTGCCAACCGACATCTTTTTATCGTTTTATTGTACAGAAGGTTCCCCAACATAAGATGGTTCGACTTAACGACTTTTTGAACTTGCGATGTTGGAAAATGATGCACATTCCGTGGAAAGAGTACCTCGACCTTTGAATTATCCTCTTTTCCTGGCTAGCGATATGACGTATGATATTCTCTAGTTGTGCTGGGCTGCGATAGAAAGCCTCAGGTCCCCGACAGCCCAACGAACACGAGGGTCAACTTCCGATATGTACTCTCCTTTGCGTTACAACGCTTTTTGGACATCGCATGTCGGTTTTCCGCATCCCGTCTTGTCTACAACACACTCAACTGTGTCTCCTGCTTCCGGTGAGATGAAGAGGTAGGCAATTACTGCAGATACTGCCCAAATGTAAGCGTTCCGGGCCTATTTAAGGTAGGGTAGGCTAAGCTATGATGTTTGGTATTTTAGGTGTAGTAAAAGCATTTTGACTTTCCATATATTTAAATAAGAATTGGTTTGTCAGGACAAAATTGACCCCATCCATCTGTTATTCTAGGAAAATGATTTCCCACTGTGTAAAACTGTAAACCTGACTTTTAGTATTGTTTTTTTATTTATTTTTATTTTTTATGTCTTCCCCCTTTATCCAGATTAGTTTGTTGTTTGTTTTTGGTAGGTACTAGACAATCTTCGCAGGTCCCCAAAACCCTGATCCTATTTATAAAATTCGTCTTCCAGAGAATCGTAAATCATTATCATCAGACTCACGGATCTCATCGATGGCAATGTTTGCTCCACTAGATTTAAGGTTTCTGGGCTTAAGTCATGTTGGAATGGCTTGGTTGTGCCACGGGGTACAATGAGTGTTTTTCTCTAATGGCCCTTAGGATCAGGAACTCTGTTGCAACTGAGTCATATGGAGCAGCCATCACGAAAGCACTGTAGACATAGGCCAAATTTTGATACGTACGTAGGCTATAGAATCTCATCACCTTGTACCCGAGTTGGTGTAACGACTCCCTGAATACCATAAGTACCACCAACAGCAGTGTTTCCAGCCTAGAGGCCCAGACTTACAGCCATCTGTGTCCCAGGCAGACTTAGCATCCGCAGTCCCAGTGAGAACTGGAACTGACCTAATGCATGGCTGAAAGGTTAGTTGGCCCTGCTCTCTGGGAACATGGCGCATGCTGAGTCATTCCACCTGAGGTTCTCATCGGCAGGTGTTGGCAGAACTTTCAGGGATACGATGGAATGTTCAGGCATAGCCAACAACCTCACAAACACCTAAGGGAGGAAGTGTAGCTGTCATCCCTACTTTAGAAAGAGGGAACGTGTGGATCCGAGAGGTCAAAAGACTTGCCCGAGGTCACACAGAACCAGGATTGGAATAAAAGCAGCCTGTCTCTCGAGCTTCTGCTCCTAACCACTTATGTGTACAGCAGCATGTTGCTAATGTGGGCAAATGCTAGTTCTCCTCATATCTATTTCCCATTTGGTTGGGGTTTTTCTAGTCAATTCATCTGGTAAATACCATGTAAAGGTGTATTTGAGTGTTAGCCAGACTGTGGAGTCATTCTGTGCAGCTGCATTTCCTACAGGAATCAAAGTTGGTCCGGATTAGAGAGCAAAGGAGGAGCAAAATAAGTCCCTTTCTCCTTATCCCACTGCCTTTCTCTAAGCCCCAGGGCCTGACAGCCTTAGCACCAAGAGGAATCGGGCGACTCACAAGGGCTCTCAGAACTTTGTGAACACACTCAAAGGCAAAATCTGAACACTGATCGCCAGCACCTGGATTACTACTGGTTCTGGGCTGAATAAGATGAGTGACCGAGAGTTGCTAGAAGGGAGGAGACAGGTATCACATATGTGAATTGCTTATTTCCCAAAGTTTCCATTTAATGTTTTAGGACCGCAGTTGACCAAAGGTAACATGCTGCTGGGAGCCAAACCGCAAATGTGTGGAGACTACTGTCTCGTCTCATCTGATCTAAGAAACCCCTAAGGATGTTGTGGCTTTTGTAATCCCTACTTTCCAAATAGGATCAGAGTTCATGGCATTTGCCCAAGATCACACAGACCTGGGATTGGAAATCAGATCACCTGTCTCTTCTGCCCGTGTCCCTAACGCCTTCCGTATGCGTTGTATTTGTACTAATTTGGACAAATGACAGTCCTCAACCGGACATTACTCATGAGGGTTGGAGTTCCTCAGCTCAATCAGTTTGTTGATGGCAGATGAAAATTGCCATATTGTCTTGGGGTATCTGCATGTATTCTCTCCCAGACCACTGAGCAGGCTCGGTTCCTGCAGGGGAGGCAACTGATGTAGAAGGGAAGGCGTGGCGGGAGAAGACCAGTTTCCCCTCTCCCCCTCCCACTATTTCTTTGAGTGCCAGGGCTGATTGGTTAGGCATCAAGACGTGTCATCACACCTCACAATGACCTTCAGAGCCGAGTCATCACACCTGTTTATATGAGCCAAGTCCTGGCAACAAACACTTGTGTTACTTCGTAATCAGGCCTGAGAATAGGAAGTGAGGTGCTGCTGGAGGGAAAGCAGATATTAGCGATGACTGTGCATCGTCTCCTCGTCTGCTTCAATGTTCCCTGGAAGCTCAGCAATCCTGGCCTCGGCACCATTCATAGGCTTGAGCAAACTCCCCCCACTGAATACTTCTCCCGTGGGAGCACTTATCAAAATGTCCTAATGCTGTTCTTGTGTTTCAACAGGGCACGTGGGCAGTGGTCAGCGATTCTAGCTTCAAGATCTGATCACTCAGAGAGAGTCGCAAGGAAACTCGGTCTCAGGTATGATTTTCTTACTCTTTCTCCATCTCTAGATTCAACCTGGTCCATGGCACATAATCCGCTGCATCTGGAAAATGCCAGTTCCCTGATATGGGGTATTTACTTGTAGATAAGAGGGCTGTGAGTAGTCATAATTCTCAAGCCACATTACCTTGCAAATCTCTGGTAGAGAACAGAGATAT
>NW_006434898.1:6646-10188 GCF_000325575.1 Pteropus alecto | reverse complement strand
TTTTAGATTGCTCCTGTCCAATTTCATTTCCTTTTCATGATACACTATAACTTATTTACATATGGCAATTGGACAGCTGCCGTAAGTGCACGTCTCTATAGAATACGCGAATCAATCATGAGAAAATTTGCGAAAGGATAGATACAAATGAAACATGCAAAAGAAGACCTTATATATGCCTCTGAGAATGAGGTATGAAGTAACAAATGAATCTATACATTCAGTGCAAATATAGTCATGAAGGCCAACAGAAGTTTGCCATGAATGAGTAAATTATTCGGTATACGGAAGAAAACACATTTAGGAATAACCATGATAGAGGTCTATGCCTACGATATATGAACATCTAGGCTATGGATTTAACAATTAAAACAGGGATTGACACTATGTCAATGGAAAAGAATAGCTCAGGACACAGACCCATGTTCATGACAAAAGGAAAAAAAAAAAATAATCTTGGCATTTCAAGTCAGACGATGCCCCCAGAGAGATCTCTTAGGATTATGACCGGTAACGTGTGTGTGTGTTGGAGAGGAGCCAGGAGAAAGAGGCCCCTGGACCTACTGGATTAACTGGGTCGCATCATCTTTTTCAGGTGTTCTCGGTTGAGCTGTCTTCCGGAGACATCTGTGGTGTCGACCAATCCTGGATAAAGGACATTCTGATATCATTACGTACAAGCCTTCACCTATCCCCAAGAGGGCCGATAAACACATAAAACCTAAACCAGCCTCTAGAAATGTGCTGAGCTATTTAATCAGTAGGCAACTTGATATGCAGAGAAATGATGCGTATCTTTCAAAGTGGCTGTGGATGCTGACTTAAGCTATAGCACGGTGGAGTTGGCCTTTGCAAAGAGCCACGTGACCTACCCGCTTATGCCTCCCCTTCCTTTTGGAAATTGCGAGAAAAAAATAATGCAGAATGAATCTCTACCCCTCTTTGACCTTTTAAAATAAAAGCTACGTTACACTCATTTGGGTTTTATGTGTTTTTATGCTGATACAACTCTCATGGCTTACACTGGAGGGGAACACGATATTTTGACCCTCTTACTTTCTCTTTACACTCACATCTATCCCCAGGACAAGGGTTAGAGAGAGGATTCAGCCTACAAAAAACTGGGGACACAGAATAAAACTTTTTCTCATCCTTATTCTCTGCTATTCTTGGCCCTCACAGTAAGGCTTGCTACTTCCCTCTACGCAGCCTGAATTTGCTTCACGCCTAACATGTCTTCTGAACCTAATGTAAGTCGACAAGTCCTGTCAGCTCGAGTGTTGTGATGACACTTGGATTTGTGATTTCACAACCTGAGAACAGACTGGTCTGAGTGAATGAGCTTTTGCAAGAAGGAGGATCACGTATGATGCAAGACCCAGATCTAGTAGGACAGGGCGTGATCAAGGACCCATGAGCAGAAGAAGAAGAAAGCAGTTATTCCATTTGGGAACGGGAGCTTTTGTGAAAAGGGGGGCAAAACAGAGCTGCCCATCCCTGTTAGAACAGTTCCTTCCCCTTCCTGCTGTGTGCTCCCTTCCTTTTTCCTGGATTTTGCATAAGACAGGTATGCTTGGAATTGTTCCTGTGTCATTGGGTGCAGTCAGATGGTGCTTCTCGGTACCAGAGATTCTCAAACATCTTGCAATTATAAATCCTTATTTTTTACTTAACTCAACTTTTCTTATTTTTCATTTTTCTTCCGGCATGCAGAGCTCTGATTCATGTCATAACCTTCAACTATTTCATGAAGTTCAGCTGTAGCATAAGAAAAACTTCCCATTGGACATAAAAGCGTTTCACACCACGTAGAAGTTTTGGGCACGGTGTAATTTTCTAGCAGATTTCTAATTCCAAGTATTAACTCACTTGTTCACAAGTTAATCTTACCTGTCTAAAACTGACGTCGACCTACTCATGACCTTTATTTCAGCTGAGGGAAGAAATGATTGAACCTTGCCTGTTGAGGGGACTCAATCTGTTCTAGTTTAAAACTTAATCATTTGTGTAAATAATCACTTATTTTTTGGCATTGAAATTGTATAAATTCAAAATCCAATATCCTTGTGAGGACAGCTCTCTCCTCCCATACGTCTTCCCCTGTACCCCCTTCTTGCCTTCTCTCTTTTCCTCCTTTCTCCTCCTCCCCATCCCCCTTTCCCTCCCCCTCCGCCTATTCTTCCTCCTCTACTTCTCCCCTTGCTTTTCTCCTCCTTTCCCTGCGCTCCTCACCCTGCACAATTCTTAATTCCTCCTCCTCTCTCTCCTCCTCTACTTCTCACTCCTCTTCCCCCTCTTCCTCTTAGTCAAGAAATAATCTAGCTACAGATGAATGTAGCCAAGAAGTGGATCGGTCCTCTTAGCCCTCTCTTCCCCCCCAGTCTTTGGCTGCTCGCCATTTCTTCACTCCATCTTTGGTGGATGACTATAACAGATCCTTCTTGGCCTTCAGCACATACCAGCTTCTTCAGTTAGTGCTGATAGCTGCATCCATGGCCCTCAATCAGGAGGATTCCGATCTCTGGACCATTGTTTCCCTATCCCAGGCCTTCTCTTGTTATCAGTCATCTCACCGTTTCTATGGAGTCTCTCCAAGGGCTTGCAGTTCAAACTCCCTCTTGCTATAGTAATACCTTGGGGAACTCGAGGGCACTCTCTCGGGGTCTCTCTTCTCTAAATGCCATGCTGTCATTCCTCACCTCCCCTGAACTCCTCCTGTTGTGGTGTATCACTGAGTGGATGTCTCCTTCGCAAAGGTCCAAGTAGAATAGGAGGCCAGGTGCCATTCTTCTCCGGGATTCATGACCTTTCACATTTCCTGTTTCGATACTCACTCCTGCCTATCCAAGCCTCTTTCCAGGGTCACTTTCATAGAGTTACACAACCGATGCACTGTGCAATTGAAAAGAACCCATTCACATGTAATGTACCCTCGAGTTTGCAGTGCACAGCCAGCCAGCAAGCACATGCTGACACTTTGCCCAGCCCAGGGCACGGCTATGGAAGGGTCCCAAACCCAACTTGGCGTGAGAAATCAGCATTATCCTCTCCTGGGTCCTGCTTATGTATGGCTAAAAATTCATATGTCGAGGCTCTGAGCGTTGTTTATCTAGGGCTCTGTATAATGCGTATTTCTTTCAACAAAGCCTACCAATTGCAAATGAAGACGTCAGCTTTCAAGGCTAAGGTCTATGCAATGGGCATTAAGAAGGCATTTCAGAAATCCAAAGCTGCACTTCGAGTGCTTGTTTCTGCCATCCCCACTCTCAGGTAACAATTCTGTCCTCTGTAGATCAAGATGTTCTGTGTACTATGCCCCAGGCCTTTAATGACTAGACTTTTTAGTGTATCCTCAGGAAAACGTAGAAATTATGATTAACTAGAAGCCTGTTGGTAGAAACCTGTATTATGATGTCCCCCAGCCAAAGATGGCGAGACTCGGCTCGAATCCTTTGGAGAACTAGATGGCCGTAGTTTAATTCTGTGTACTAGTGTGCAGAACGCGACTTCTGTTCAAAAGTACTTAAAGGCTCATAATCTAA
>NW_006434898.1:0-2587 GCF_000325575.1 Pteropus alecto | reverse complement strand
GAGAATGCTGACTTTCAAAACTATAATACGTTTGTGTTCTTTTAAGCTACTAAGTTTGTGGCAGTTTGTTATAGCTGTAATAGAAAAACGGTACAGGGGAATTAAGGAGTGGCCATTGACATCAAGGTCGAAGAACTCCACCATGAAGGACCATTCCATTGTTTTCCAAGTTATAGACCATACTCTTAGACAGTTAGACTGGCCAAATTCGGCTGTTCGATGGAGACAAAGTTGCAATAATGAACATTTATCAATAGAGCATCTAGGTTTGGTTTCAAATCTCAAAGGCCCTCCTATAATTTTGATTGGGCATCACCAAACATTTCGGGGTGGGAAGAAGTGAGTTCTATGGGGTCCTCTCAAGCCAGTTCCGTCGTAGGGGCCAAAGTCTTCATTTTCAATTTTTACTCAGAAGGGCCGAGTGTCCGTGCCCACACGGGATATTTCAGGGCAGTGGGTACAATGGCTGTGGAATATTAAAGCGAAGCCAAAGTACCAATATTTAGGCTGAGAGATTCTCATGGACTATTTTCTGTTTCGTAACTGCTATCAGAGAATAAGGGGTAGTTTGTTTAACGGGACTTTGAGCCTCAGTACCGATTAGGTAATGCGTTTTTACCAGGTGGTGCATTTTAGCGGATGCTACATTTATCCCAAACTCAGAGGCATAATTACCAACCGTCACCTTTTTATCGTTTTATTGTACAGAAGGGTCCCCACGATAAGATGGCTCGACTTAACTATTTTTTGACCTTGCGATGGTGCGAAAATGATGCACATTCCGTGGAAAGTGTACCTCGAAATTTGAATTTTCCTCTTTTCCTGGCTAGCGATGTGAGGTACGATATGCTCTTGTGGTGCTGGGCATCGATAGAGAGCTTCAGCTACCTGACAGCCCAACGAACACGAGTGTCACCTGCCGATACGTAGTGTCCTTTGCGTTACAGCGCTTTTTGGACATCGCGTATTGGGTTTCCGCATCCCGTCGTGTCTGCAAAAACTCATCTCTGTCTCTTGCTTCCGGTGAGATCAAGAGGTAGGCAATTACTGCTGATACTGCCCAAATGTAAGTGTTCTGGGCCTATTTAAGGTAGGGTAGGCTAAACTATGATGTTTGGTAGTTTAGGTGTAGTAAATGCATTTTGACTTGCCATATTTTTAACTAAGGATTGGTTTGTCAGGACAAAACTTACCCCATCCTCTCTCTTATCCTAGGAAAAGGATTTCCCACTAGGTAAAAATGTGAACCTGTCTTAGAGTGTTGTGTTATTTATTATTTCTTCCCCCTTTATCCAGATTAGTTTGTTGTTTGCTTTCGGTAGGTACTAGACAACCTTCGGGGTTCCCCAATACCCTGATCAATTTATAAAATTCTTCTTCCAGATAATCGTACATCATTATCATCAGAGTCAGGGGGGCCATCAACGGCAATGATTGCTTCACTACGTTTAAGAATTCTGGGCTTAGTCATGTTGGAATGACTTGGTTGTGCCACGGAGTACAACGAGTGTATTTCCCTAATGGCCCTGAGGATCAGGAACTCTTTTGCAACAGAGGCATAGGAAGCAGCCATCACAAAGGCACTGTAGACAGCGGCCGAAGTTTGGTACGTACGTAGGCTATGGAATCTCATCACCTTGTACCTGAGTTGTGGTAATGACTCCCTGAATACCATAAGTACCGCCAGCTGCAGTGCTTCCAACCTAGAGGCCCACTTACAGCCATCTGTGTCCCAGGCAGACTTCAGCATCTCCGGCCACAGTGAGAACTGGAACTGAGCATGGCTGCAAGGGTGGTTGGCCCAGCTCTATGGGAATATGGCGCATGCTGAGTCATTCCAGCTGAGGTTCTCAATAGCAGGTGTTGGCAAAACTCTCAGGGATATGATCGAATGTTCACGCATAGCCAACAACCTCATAAACACCTAAGGGAGGAATTGTAGCTGTTCTCCCCACTGTACAAAGCGGAATCGTGTGGACCCGAGAGGTCAAAAGAATTGCCCGAGGTCACAAAGAACCGGGATTGGAATACAAGCAGCCTGTCTCTCGAGCTTCTGCTCCTAAACACTTCTGTGTACAGCAGCATGTTAATAATGTGGGCAGATGCTAGTTTTCCTCATACCTATTTCCCTTCTAGGTTGGGGTTTATCTAGTCAATTCATCTTGTAAATACCATGTAAAGGTGTATCTGAGTGTAACCCAGACAGTGGAGTCATTCTGAGCAGCTGCATTTCCTGCAGGAATCACAGTTGGTCCAGATTGGAGAGCAAAGGAGGAGCAAAATATCTCCCTTTCTCCTTATCCCACTGCCCTTCTCTAAGCCCCAGGGCCTGATAGCTGAAGCATCAAGAGGAATCATGGCGACTCACAAGGGCTCTCAGAACTTTGTGACCGCACTCAAAGGCAAGATCTGAACACTGATCGCCAGCACCTGGGTTACTTCTGGTTCGGGGCTGAATATGGTTAGTGACCGAGAGTTGCCAGAAGAGAGGAGACAGGTATCACATATGTGAATTGCTTATTTCGCAAAGTTTCCATTTAATATTTTTGGACCGCAGTTGACCAAAGGTAACATAACGCTGGGAGCC
>NW_006434897.1:8946370-8955847 GCF_000325575.1 Pteropus alecto | reverse complement strand
GCGCGTGCGTGTGTGTAGATTTAATATCTACCCTTTCAGCAAATTTTGAGTATACGATGCAGTATTGTTAACTGTCATCACCATGCTCATTCATCTTGTATAACTGGAACTTTGGACCCTACTTAAGAGTATTTTGACCCTGTCATCCTATAATTTAATTGTAAAAATCTACCTTAAAAACGTTAAATTTAAAAAAATCTTAATACATGTTAGATTAGAGGTCATCACAGCACTACTTATATAACCAATATGTATAAATAAATATGTAAATAATCATAGAGAAATGATTAAATAAATTATGGTAAATCTAGAAATAAAGAATTATACATTTAAAACATGTTAACAGATTTAGGTATGAAAAATAGAATAAAGTATTAATAAATAGTGTGACTACGACTACATACAATATGGTGAAAAAACAGTGAGAAGGGAAGAACGAATGAAAACGAAATCCATAGCAGTCTAGGATATGACTGTGATTAATTTTTTCCCTCATATTTTCTGATTATTCAAATTTTCTAAGCTCATCATTGCTATGGACTAGATTGTATTCCCTTCAAATTCATATGTTGAAGTCCTAACCCCCAATACTTCAGAATGTCTCTGAGATAGTCTTTTAAGAGTTATTTAATTAAAATGAGGTCATTAGGGTGGGCCTTAATCCAATATGACTTGTGTCTTTATAAGCAGAGGTGATTAGGACACAGACGGGTACAGAGAAAAGACCATGTGAAAACAGAAAGAAGATGGTCATTTGCAAGGAGAGAGGCCTCAGAAGGAAAAACTGTACTGACACCTTGATCTCAGACTTCTAGCTTGCAGAACTATGAGAAAATAAATTTCTGTTTTTAAGTCACCCCGTCTGTGGTACTTGTGATGACAGCCCTAGCACACTAACAATCATCTTGTACCTTGTTAATGAAAACAAACATTTATTATAAAAAGGGGGAAAATACAACCCATAATGTAAAGGGAGCCAGCCGCTCCTTTTATGAGCTACCCTGAAACACTAGAGCAACTTGGGGTACATATAATCCTTCTGCAAACCATACCTTTGCATGGCTATCGCTATATCAAAATTAGGTAGCTTTTATGCTATTTCTTAAATTATACACAGTATTATTAATCATAAGTGGAAAATGCTGCTTTGAGCCTACTGAGTTCTCCATCATTGGCAATGTTCTAACAGTGGCTAGATATCCACTTTATAGCGGTGGATAACTAGAACTTAAACATCTGTTGGTCTGATGAAGTTATAAATATTTAAGATTGATTCCAACCGTAAGATTCATTAACTTCTGCGGGTAGAGTTGCTAGCTTGTGGAGTGCAAAATTAATTATCCAATTAATTTAGTTTTGCCGGGTTCCTAACCAAGCTAGAATGCTATTATTCTACTTCTATTCAATTCTAGAAACAATGATTTCTAATTCTAGCATTATAGGGCCTCCTCAATTGTCATGTCATTCAGACTTCAAATGTCATCTTAATTTTTCCAAAACTTAAGGCAGGCTAAATGCAAAGCTGTTTAAATAAAAACAAACAAAAGCGCATAACACTATAAAATTGTGTACCATTTAAAGCGGGGAACTGCACTGACCAACTTGAAAATGAAAAAAATGCCAAAGCTATTTCTAAAGTTGATGCCAACTCTGTTTCTAAGGAATAAACGTACTTTACTACAATGTAGTCTTGTTTTTGAAGATTTTTAAAACATATTTTGATGAAAACTACATCCTTAAGAAATCTTAAAACCTTGGTACTTTGTCGTCTGCTTTGCATTCCAGAGTTAGCACTTTCCCATTAACAGCAAGAAAATCTTTTCCCACAGCTGGAAATGAGACTCTGACCTCCTACTGAATTAGGGATGAAGGCAACACATTCAAATGAGACTGTTAAAAGTTTCCTTATGGAAACATTTTGCTTCCAAGAGCAAATGCCCAGTTATCTCGAAATTAAATTGTTAATAATGTCAGTATAATCCACATTTCTTCATTTTCCTCCAACATCCTACTAAAAACATTGCCTATGCTGTTTTATCCCGTTTTATTGGCACTTGGAAACACCCTCCCCAGTGTATGCTTGTTCCCCAGGTATCTAATTCCTTAAGAAGCATCCCCAATTATTTAATTACTTGAATATATTCAAAGTTCTAAAAAAATCAGAGATGTCTACTTACTTTTCCAGCAGTGGCCATTTTATCTTTCTCTTGGTTTTTGTTTCAGTAAACAGAGACTTTTTCTCACTGCTGTGGTTTCTAGGTGTTTGGGGATAGGAAGAAAAGTAAAACTTGTTGTCCCCACAGCAATGCTGAAGAAATGCTGAAGAAACAAGACGGGTCTTGCAGATATCATCGGATACAGTTGAGCTGGTATAAACAAAACAGGCATCACGAGTCTCAACCTTCAAACCAAACAGACCAAACTTTACGCAACAAAAAGTTATTTGCTTATGAACAAAGGACTGCAAATTGGTACAGCCACTATGGAAAACAATATGGAGGTTCCTCAAAAAACTAAGAATTGATCTATCATATGATCCAGCAATCCCTCTACTGGGTATTTACCCCAAAGACTTGAAATCCCATATCAAAAAGATATTTGCACACCGATGTTCACTATTCACAGTGGCCAGGACATGTAAGCAACCGAAGTGTCCTACGATAGATGATTGGCTGAAGAAGTTGTGGTACATATATACAATGAAATATTACTCAACCATAAGAAGAGATGAAATACTGCCATTTGCGACAACATGGATGGACCTCGTGGTAATCATGCTAAACGAAATAAGAGAAATAAGCCAGACAAAAAAAGTCGAAAATCACATAATATCACTTATATGTGGGATATAAACCTAAAAGGAACAAACAAACAGGACAAACAAACAGAGACTCATAGTCATGGACAATAAACTAGTGTTTACCAGAGGGGAAGAGGGTGGGGAGAAGTAGATGGGGTATAAGGGATCAAATATGTGGTGACAGAAAGAAATCTAACTATAGAAGGTGAACACACAATGTAAATATATATATATATATAATATATATATATATATACATATACATGCCTTACTGTTAGAATGTACAGCTGAAGCTTATCGGATTTTGTTAACCAATGTCACCAGAAAAAAATAAATGAATAAATTTAAAATAGTCAAATAAATAAATAAATAAAAGTAAAAGTTACATTTTCTCCTGGTATCCCAATGCTAAAATAATTATACATTATTATGAATTGTTATGTTCCAGACACTCATCTAAAGATGAAAAATGCTCTTTTTTAAGACCTAGAGTAGTATTCATTACCTTAATGGCAGTAAAAGTAAACTGAACGATATCCTAGAAATCAAAATTCAGTTTACAGGTAATGGCAAGAGAAAGGAAGCTACAAAGCCCAAACTTTATTAAACAATCTAAGATTTTCCAGAGCAGATGCCGTACTAGGAAAAACATGAACTTTATGACCAAACAGACTTCCAATCAAATTCTTGCTCCCTTAACTAACAACTGAATGATCTCTAACAAGGTAGCTATGCTCCTTACTTGTTGATAAGAAACATAATGTCCGCTCCACAGGACCACAGTGAGGATTAGATTAATAAGTGTACAGTTTGTGATATTCACTAGGCACCCAATGTGTATTAGTTTCTTCCCACTAAATAAAGCCAAACAACAGTTTTATCTTCCTTAATAAACAGCAAACAAGAATTAGAACAGGAATAAACTCCTGCAATAAAAACCAATCGATCAATGAGAATAAGCCTTTTCCTTCCCCTTTCTTAATGGAGATTGTGAGAACAAAGGTCTTTTGGCTAGAAATTTAATTGCGTTCTCACTTGCATAGGCACATCAAAGTCTCTTTTCTGGAAATTTCAGAACTGCCACTGAAGAGGCAAGTGGTTCCATTATTACTGCTCTGGCTGGCCCAAAGGAGAACTTCACTCAGCCCAAACAAAATGACCTATAGATTCGGGGAGGCCGACGGTGGCCTCGTGCTAATTCCGATGTAATTAATGTATCCTCCCTTTCCTCAAGAATTAAGAATTAAGAATTAATGTGTCCTCCCTTTCTCCAAGAATTAAGGTTTATCCTTGGGATATAGGTGTGTGTGTGTGTGTTGTATACATGTGATAAAATCAGTCCAAAAGTTAAAAAGACAACAGTAAGAAGATGTAATTACTCTTCAAACTAGCAGAAATATCACCCAAAAGAATCAACATGAAAGATTCAGACCCACCCAAGATCTGGGACCCCAAAGCTGCAACCTCACAAATTATCCTGCTACTTCTCCACAAATTAAATATAATTTGATATTTAATTGATATTTAATTAGACTGTGCAGCCCCAGTCCTGAAACTCCAGTGCTGTTTCGGCCAAAGCTTTGGGGATTTCTCCGGAATTCCAAACCATATGACAAAGACTTAATGGGATAATTTTTAAAAGGAGAGTAGATGCAAGAGTGAGACTTTTGCGGTGGAGTTTCTCAGGTGCTTGTACGTTGTCACAGTAAATATCTGAGGCGGGCACAAGAAGAGACAAGTACGGACCTGGCATCTCAGGAAATGAGGACAGGAGCTAGAGGGGCTCTGTAAAGAAATATTTATAAAGAGCTTTCCCCTTGGCTCTTTAGAGATATTTTCCATTTCTTTGCATTTTTTTAACTCCTCTGTAAATATTTTGATAAGAAATGAAATTATATTAACGAAACAAAAAAAGGAATGCTAGCAAGCAACAGAACCCATGGAGCATTGCCTTCATTTACATTGCTTAAAATCATAACAATATTTAATTAAAAATAAAAACAAAAGACCTTTGGTACAAAAAAAAAAAACAAACCATAATTTTATCAGTATAATCCAGATATTTGCCATGCATGTGTGTCCACATCTTTCATTCACTTCCTCCCGCCAAAATATGGCTACAGTCCCCATAACAATCGCTGGAGTATATACTCCAAACTGAGTATCTGAAGGTTTCACATTCATGTCGTCTGAATTGCTGCTCCTGCTGCTTTTTTTTTTCTTTTAATGATCCTGTTGGTCAGCTGTCCTCCTGGAGCTACTGTCATCTGGGCCACGTTACCTTATGCAGTACTTTCTCTCTCCCTGTAGTTCCCAAAGCACCACTAACACAAGGCTCTAGTGGAAGTAGACTTCTGATAATTTTGGAAAAAGAGATTGTAGTGCAGTGTAACATGAACAGACAACAACATGAAATTTAATGTTTGATTGTGATTGTTGCCCTCATGTTCTGTAGCCATCACTACTCATGGGATTTTTCATGAGCTCTCTTTCTTCTCACTCATATCACATTCAAGTCTATTCTTGCCATTCGCTATACTCTTCCCCAAGTCCTGGTACTTTTGTTACACCCACCCACAAGCAAAAGACCAAAAATTCCTCCTATTTTATTACTTACTTACACAAATATATTTTTTCTTTTTTAATTCATTTATTTAAATTAACTTCAAATATACAGTACGTTAGTTAGACATCTATATAGTTCATAAAACGATCCCCCCCAATTGCTCTCTCCTTCCCCTGGCCCTCCACCTAATGCTAACTGCATTCCCTCTGCCATGCTCCCCATCCCCGTGACCAACTATCAACTGTTAATTTGTATTTATTTAACCCTATTCTCCCAGCCCCACAAACCCCCTCCCCTCTATCCATCACCAAATTGTTCACTATATTTATCTGTTTTTAATTAGTTTGTTGTTTTTGTCCCTTAGATTCCTCATATAAGTGAAATCATATGATGTTTATCCTTCTCTGTCTGACTTATTTCACTCAGCATAATAACTTCTAGGTCCATCTATGTCACTGCAAATGGTAAGATTTCAGTTTTTAATGGCTGAGAAATATTCCATTGTATATATGAACCATAATTTCCTTATCCATTCACGTGTTGATGGGCATTTAGGTTGCTTCCATATCTTGGGTATTGTGCTGCCATGAATATTGGGGTGCATAGATCTTTACGAATTATTGTTTTGGTTTTCTTTCGATAAATACCCAGAAGTGCAATTGCTGGGTCAAAAGGTATATCCATTTTTAATATTTTGAGGAATCTCCATACTGTTTTCCATAGCGGCTATACCAATTTGCAGTTCTGCCAACAATGCATGAGGGTTCCCTTTTCTTCTGTATCCTCACCAACACTTGTTGTTTTTTGATTTATTGATGATAGATATTCTGACAGGTGTAAGGTGATATCTCATTGTGGTTTTAATTTGCATTTCTCTATTGATTAGCGTCTTGTCATATGTCTATTAGCAATCTGTATTTCCTCTTTGGAGAAGTATCTGTTCAGGTCTTCTGCCCATTTTTTAATTGAATTGTTTGTTTTCTTGTTGTTGAGTTGCATAAATTCTTTATAAATTTTGGATATTAATCCCTTATCAGATGTATCATTAACGAATGTTTTTCTCCCAAACAGTTGGTTTTCTTTTTGCTTTGTTGATGGCTTCCTTTGCTGTACAAAAACTTTTTAGTTTAATGTAATCCCATTTGGTAATTTTTTCTTTTGCTTCCCTTGCCTGAGGAGATATATCTGAAAAGAAATTCCTGTTAGTGATATCAGAGAGTTTACTGTCTGTGTTTTCTTCTAGAAGTTTTATGGTTTCAGATCTTATGTTGAAGTCTTTAATCCATTTTGAGTCTGTTCTTGTATACGGTGTAAGAAGATGGTCCAGCTTCTTTTTTTTTTTTTTTTGCCTGTATCTGTCCGATTTTCCTAACACCATTTATTGAAGAGACTGTGTTTACCCCATTATATATTCTTACCTCCTTTGTCATATATTAAGTGAACAGATAGGCGTGGATTTATTTCTGGGCTCTCTCTTCTGTTCCATTGATCATTGTATCTGTTTTTATGCCAGTACCATGCTGTTTTGATTACTGTAGCCTTGTAGTATAGTTTGATATCAGGTAGCGTGATACCTCCAACTTTGTTCTTCTTTCTCAAGATTGCGTGGCTATTCTGGGTTTTTTATAGCTCTATATCAATTTTAGGATTATTTGTTCTAGCTCTCTGAAAAATGCCATTGGTATTTTGATAGGGATTGCACTGAATCTATAGATTGCTTTGGGTAGTATGGCCATTTTAAGGATGTTGATTCTTCCTACCCATGAACACAGTATATGCTTCCATTTATTTGTGTCTTCTTCAATTTCGTTTTTCAATGACATAATTTTCTGAAAACAGGTCTTCTACATTCTTGGTTAATTTGAATCCCAGTTATTTTATAGTTTTTGACATAATTGTAAGTGGGATTGTTTTCTTAATTTCTCTTTCTGAAAGTTTATCATTGGTGTATAAAAATGCCACTGACTTCTGAATATTTCTTTTGTAACCTGCTACTTTAATGAATTCATTGATCAGTTCTTACAGTTTTTTGGTGGAATCTTTAGTATTCTCTCTATATAATATCATGTCATCGGCAAATAAAGAGAGTTTTACTTCTTCCTTTCCAATTAGGATGCCTTTTATTTCTCTTTTTTGTCTTATTGCTGTGGCTAAGACTTCCAATACAATGTTGAAGAAGAGTGATGAAAGTGGGCATCTGCATCCTTGTCTTGTTCCTAATCTTAAGAAAAATACTTTTAGCCTTTCCCCATTGAATATGATGTTAGCTGTAGGTTTGTCATATATGGCCTTTATTATGTTGAGGTATGTATATACGGTCTCTGTGTTTTTCTCCATCCTTCCATCGCCCCCTCTCAGGTATATTAACCCTCTAGTCATGCAGGTCATGGCACCCTCCCATCCAGCAACCAATTCTGGCTAATTGAAAATAATAAAAATTTATTAAGAGGAAATTGGGTAGGTCTGTTTGAATTCCTCTTGTTTGGAACTCTTTGTGCTTCTTGAACTTGTATGTCTACTTCCTTTGCCAGGTTAGAGAAGCTTTCTGTCATTATCTCTTCAAATAGAGTGTTAGCCCCTTGCTCTCTCTCTTCCTCTTCAGGTACTCCTATGATTCGGATATTTTTACGCTTCATGTTGTCCCAGAGGTCTCTTAAACTATCCTAATTTTTTTTAATTCTTTTTTCTTTTGTTATTTCGATTGGGTATATTCAGCTACCTTGTCTCCAATCTGATTCAATCTTCTGCTTCGTCCGATCTACTGTTGAATCCTTCCAGTGTATTCTTCATTTCAGGTATTGTATTCTCCATTTCCATCTAGTTCTTTTTTATGGTTTCTATGTCCTTTTTTATGCTATTGAGGTTCTCATTGTGCTCATCCATTCTTCCTATAAGTTCATTGAGCATCCTTATAACCATTAGTTTGAACTCTGTCTCTGGTAGGTTGCTTGCCTCCATTTCATTTAGCTTATTTTTTTGGAGTTTTCTCCTCTTGTTTCATTTGTGGCATGTTTCTTTGTTTTCTCGTTTTATTAGTCTCTCTGTGTTTCTATGTGTCAAGAATATTAGTTCCGTCTCTCAGCCTTGGCCAGATGGCCTAATGTGGATGGTGTCCTGTGTGGCCCAGTGGCGCACTCTCCCTGATCCCTTATGCCGGGAGCTCTGGATGTGAGATTGGTGTGGGTTGTGTGTGATCTTCTGTCGTCGCCAACCCTTTACTGTTGTTAGTCGAATAGTGGGTGAGATTAATGTTCAGGCTGACTAATTGTGGAAATTGGCTGCACGCTCAGGATAAGAGTTGTTGTGTGGGGGGCTGACTCACTGAATGGGATTTGCCCTAGCAGGCTTGTGTACTTGTTGCAGCCACCCTTTGTGTGAATCACTACTGGAACCAGTCAGGAGTTGCTGCGTTATGGTCTGGTGCCAGCCTGCAGATGCATTGGTTTTGTAGGCCCTTGGGAGCGGATCCCCTGTAGGCCAAGGTGAATCACTGCTTTTGATTGTTCAGGGCTACCCAGTGAGAACTACAAAGCAATCCGCTGATGGTTGTTGCCTATGCTGGATTGGCTTCGATGTGGTTCCTTTATATTATCAGATGTAGGTGTTATGATCAGCGGGACTTCAGGTGATTAACTACATTGATTATTTTATAATTTGGTGGTAATTTCAATGCAGACCTGGGAGGGGACCAACTCTGCTTTTACCTAGTCTGCCATCTTCTTCAGGAGTCCCTATATGACATTCCAGGCCCGCCATTCCAACTGAGCACACGGATTGGAGCCCTTGAGCTTTTGGACTATCTGAGCAGTAACGAGAGACAGATCCAACTGCTTTTGCAACATTTCCCCTGCCCTAGGCCTCCAAGCAGTGGAGACAGGCAGCCGGTGCGGAGAGAGAGGGCTACAGGGTCCCACTTAGGGCTAGTGACACAAATATAATTTTTAATTATCTATACCTCTTCCATCTAAACTCTGACCAGAAGCCTTACCCTAAATTACCACCCATGACCACTAGGGCATTTTTTTCTACACCAATGTGAATTTTTTCATTTTTCCCTGGTCAATTATCACAAACTATAGCCCGATTCCAAAATAACACTTTTATTTAAAAG
>NW_006434897.1:8941373-8945563 GCF_000325575.1 Pteropus alecto | reverse complement strand
ATATACATTTAATATATATATACACATTTAATATATATATACACACATATATATACACACTTGCCTAAATGGATATATATAAATGTATCTAAGGAAGCTGCATCTAAAGCAAAACATTATGATTTCTTACGAAGAAATGATAGACTCCTTGACCAAACTTAAATCAGGCTCCTCTGAGCCCTCTTGCCCACTGGGCCCTTATCTTGGCCTGCTTTGTCCAGTTCCAGCAAGAATCCTATTGTGTCGGTTTAGCAAAAATCCCCCATCCTTGATATGTGATCAAATTCCTCATCCCCCACCCTCAATATCTTATCACCCTAGCCTGCCTTCAGCAAGGATCCCGTTGAGTTCTTGAGTTGGTATAGCAAGAATCTCCCTAGTCTTTTTTTTGTTTTCTCTTTTTTTATTAAATTTATTGGGTGACATTGGTTAATAAAGTTATATAGGTTTCAAGTGTATAATTCAACAATACATCCTATATATATTGCATTGTATGTTCACGACCCAAAGTTAAATTTCCTTCCATCAACATATATTTGACTCCCTTTACCCTGATCTACCTTCTCCTCTTCCCCCTTCCCTCTAGTTACCACTAAATTGTTGTCCATGTCCATGAGTCTCTGTTTGTCTTGTTCATTTGTTGCTTTCAGTTTTATATCCCACATATGAATAAAATCAATGAACTCAACTTTTTCTGACTTATTTTGCTTAGCGTGATAATCTCAAGATCCATCAATGTTGTCCCATATGGCAGTATTTCATCTTTTCTTATGGCTGAGTAATAATATTTCATTGTGTATATGTGCCACATCTTCTTTATCCAACCATCTATCAAAGGGCACTTTGGTTGTTTCCATGTCTCGGCCACCGTGAATAATGCTGCTATGAACATCGGGTGCATATATCTTTACAAATAAATGTTTTCAAATTTTGGGGATAGATACCCAGAAGAAGAAATCTCTCTAGTCTTGATATTCTCTTAATAATTTTCATTCCACAGACCCCCCCACCCCCACTCCTACCCTGCTCCTTGGTTATAAACCTCCACTTGTCCCTGTTGTATTCTGAGTTAAGCTCATACTCTCTCCCCTACTGCAAAGGCCCACTGCAGTTGTCCCTCTTGAATAAAGCCTTCTTTACTAGCTTTAACAGGTGTCATTAATAATTGTTTTCTTTAACAGGAGTCAGCTGCAACTGAGAGTTATTAGAAAGTGAAGGCATCCCAAGAAAATGACCTGTGTGTTTTCATCGAATCTTTAAAATATGCTTAGTTCTAAAAGTCATGAAAAACTGGGGTGGCTCCATAGTGTAGTGGTTAGCACGTCTGCTTTACACAAAGAAGGTCCTGGGTTCACGCCCCAGGTAGAGCCACGAACCATGACCCAGGTGCGCCAGGCCCTGGATGCTCCAGGTCCCCCAAGTGTGCTGGGAGTGCCAAGCCCCAGGGGCACACTGCGAGTGCTTGGGAGGAGATGCTCCGCCTTCAGAAGTCCAGTTCTTAAGGGGAGACAGCAACATCCGTAGGTCGGGGGTAGAAGTGGGGGGCAGGGAAGTAAAGAGGGTAAAAATTTTAAAAAAATAAAATAAAAATCATGAAAAACCAAAATTCATTGACTTAAATTCATACTTTAAAAAGAAATTAAGACAAAACTTAATGGCATGTAATTCTTCAAAAATGTCAATGTCATAAAAGATAAAGAAAGCATAAGAAATTATTCACAATTGAAGGAGACAAATGAGATGTGACAACTAAATGCAATATAGGATCCTAGACTAGATCTTGTAGTACTCATGGGGGGAAACAGGCTATAAAGGACATTGTTGGAAAATGGTCAACACTAAAATATGAAATGTCATTTACTTTCTTTACATTTTAAATTTTTAAAAATATTTTAAAACATTCCTCCCAACTTACAGAAGCAGCAGGTACAGAACAAAGAATTTATATTCCTGAACTATTTGAGAATAAGTTGACAAAGTAATATTCCATCACCCCAAATACCTTTATGCATATTTTGTAAAAAGACATTCTCACAGTACAAACATCAAAATCAGGAAATTAATATTGATACTTTACTATCATCTAATCCTCAGACCCTATTCAAGTTTTATTAACTGTTCCAATAATGTCTTTAGAGGAAAAAGATCCAATTCAAAACCACAGTTACATTTAATTATCATGTCACTTCAGTCTTTCTTGATCAGGAATAACTTTTCATTCTTTCCTTGATATTCATGACCTTGATACCTTTGCAACTTTTCTATAACTTAAAATTATTTTTCAAAATTAAAAAAAAAATTATTCTAGCATTGCTAGAAATTTTGTAAACTTGGGCAAAATTTCCAAAAGAGTTCTATCCTCAAGATTGAGAGGATCTAGCTAAAGTAATTATTACATGTAATCACAGTATTTTATGGAACTATCGAGAGCTCTGTAATAATCTATAAAAAGTAGATTAGGTGATCTCAAAGGTACCAAATTCCTGCTTTACAGTGACTCTTACTAATTAACCTGGACCTTGCATAGGTGGTACCCACTGGATCCCATTCATATACTGGGACTTCTAAATTGACTTCTTAGGACTGGTTTCTAAACTCCAAGCTTTGCATTGGACTCAAAATCTAGTCCTAAGAAATCAGTTTATAAGCCACACCTAAGGCACAAATGAAACTAACTCTATAATGAAAACAACAATGAAAAAATGTAGAAGATGAAAAGTAAGATTCCTACTTGTGATACTAGTGGTATACTTATGTTCTTCAAAATGAAATTATAAAAGAAATAAAATAAACATCTCAATTTAAAAATATGCCAAGAGTAGAAATTTTTAATTGAAAAAATTCAGAGTTGAATATGTTAACTATATTTTAATATGCAAATGTTCTTTCCAGTTTTAAATTGTCAGAAAGCAAGGATTCTTATAGTACCAACTGTAGAATTCGGGATTTCACTTTGTTGATTCTACCTGATAAAACATTCTTCTTCCAACATAGCTTCTTAAATTATACCACTCTAGTTGAAGTCTTTCACTTTAACGATGAGTTTTAGACACAAAGTAACCATTCTTGCTTAAGATCACATAATAAATGGTGAGCCAGGACTTTATCCAAGGTCCCCTGATCCAATATCCAGTGCTTTCCTCTTACACAAGAAAATAAGTCATTGACTTTGTGATAGAAAAGGACATCTTATCCAGAAACAAATATAGGAATAAAAATTTATTGAGCAATTTGCCATAAGTCAGCTCAATAGAGTGAATATCTATGAGATTGTCTATCTGGCTCAGCGCCTCATTAAAAAAAAAAAAAAAAAACCTGCCTATTTCTTAAGTTGATAAGGTCCTAGGAGTCATCTTTATGATGGGCCCAAATGTGGTCACAAAACTTCTGGGAATTGGGAATCTAGACCAAAGAAAGTGTGTTAATTCAGCCCTTTCCTAAGAGTCTGGCCCAATAGAAATGCCTGGGGAAATAGTCGACCTGGCAAAATAATTTCAACCACATGAACAGAAATCAAAAGATAGCCAGTCTGCAGCAAGAGGAATGAAGACTATGCCCTAGAAGCAGCAAAGGAGAGAAATGGAGTTCTGGTAGAGATCTACTGCCTGGTTCCAGTTCTTTCCTGAGGCATAATTGCCCCTTTACTTTTGGATTCCGTGATACAGCTCATATATTCATAATTAAATCTCTGTCTAAAGCCTGCTCAATTGTAATACTATAAGCAAACAGTTCCAAGAAATTCTATAGCATTTGCAATGCAAAGTATGCTTGAAGCAGATCTTCATCTGTGTAACTCGATGTCCACTAAAGTAGACATATCCTTTTTCTCTATTAGCAGTAATATATTTACACTTATCCAATAATATCTCACCCAATCCTCTTTATAATGCTTAAAGACAAACTTTAGCAATATAATAATTTGATCTAAAATCTTGAAACAGAGACAATCTAACTAACTCCTTTGGGTTAAAAGAGTTAAACCAATGACATTGATAGAGCGTCTTTATCTGACATATGGGCTAACAGAGACAAGCGTGTGATAATTGATATATAAAACATACACACATGAAATATGAACATTATAAAAATAGAATATTTAACCATGTCTACGGAAAGGGTTGTTTTGACTGTAAGCCATTTTTTTTTTTTTTTAATAAATCTCTAGAGAGAAAAGAGCATTCATTCAAATT
>NW_006434897.1:8915548-8937764 GCF_000325575.1 Pteropus alecto | reverse complement strand
TAAAATGGCGCCCAGCTACCTCTACCTTCTGTATATATGCCCTTGTGGTCTGGACCCAGAAACCTGCATCTAATGAATGGAGTATAGTGAAAGTGTTGGAATGCCACTTCTGAGATTAAGTTATAAAAGCCATGACTTCTGTCCTGCTGGCACTTCCTCTATCACTGGCTTTGATGAAGCAAAATGCCATGTTGGACAGGCCTACATGGCAAGAAACTGAGGGTAGCCTCTGGACAACAGCCAACAAGAAACTGATACCTTTAGTTCACAACCTTTAAGGAACTGAAACCTGCCAACAACTGTGGGAGTGAGCTTAGAAACAGATCCTTCCCCAATTGAGCTTTCAGATGAAATCAGTGGCAATACCTTGATTGCGGGTTTTGAGAGACCCTGAAGCAGAAGATCCAGCTAAGGTTCTCCCAGATTTCTTGTCGGAAACCAGCCGACCAAGTCAAACCAGGTCCCTGAATGGGGGAGCGGGGACTGAGAAAAAAGAGAAGACAGACAGGGTGCAGGAGGGAGAACAGATCTCACAACTGTCTCTCCGAGTTTATTTCTTATCCTTCTTTTAAACACAATCTGTTCCTTTGTGTATCCCCAAATAACATAATAAAAGTAACATCCTGAAGATCCAGGTACAATTGACACTTCCTTTGACACTCCCTTTGACACTCCCTTAGGCTATACTTAATCATCTTCTTCCTGGAATTCCACAGAACCAGCCTTTTCTTTTTTATGCAAGCAGGCCTCCCGAGATAAACCATGCACTCTTTTGAATTTGGGGAGCTTTAGCTCCCTACACTGGGTGAGGTAGCGTTTCTTTTTCTGAAACTACAAAGCTAGTAATCAAATCCAAATCATCCTCTCCCCCACCCTTTCCCCACCCCTCAATCTCACATGAACAAGGAAACATCTAGTACTAACTAGGGATTATAATCACAAGAAAGCAGCCCTTAATGAATTCAACAGTGACAGCAAAGCAGAGAAAAAGATAAAATCTGAGTTCTTACTGACATCATTGCATCACTAAATCAACGAACCCCAGAGCCAGCCATATCTCTGGAAATCGAATTAAAGCCATAATGAACTTATTTAAGCTAGTTTGAGTCAGATTTCTATCCTTTTCTGCCCCAAAAATGTATCAAATAATTTAAGCTCCCTTCAGTCTAAATAAAGTATCCCCAATTTCTTTTGATTTCCCAATAGCCAACTGAACTGTCTAAACTCTGAATTCTAATGAGAGTTTCATAAAGTGACCTACCAATCATCATGGATGTGGCCTTTATGGGCATCAATTACATGATTCTGACAGGCCTCATATTTCTCCTGTTATAAATTAACTAGTTGGCATTACAATGAGCAGTCACCTATGAGTTTAATTTATTATGCCTCTTTTCTCAGAACTACCTTATCCTTAGATTTAAAAAAAAAAGTTCCTGAAATTTTAAAATTAGTAATAAAATCTTGGGCCAGATGTTTCTGATATGCTATATGAATATATTAATCTGTATTCCAAAATATGCTTTTTAAAAGATGAATTATACAAATTTATTTAAAGTATAAGAGTAATCATCTCCAGCAATACACAAATTACCAATTTTTATCAGTAATTTATACTAAGTTCTAACTAGACCATCCCACCACCACCCCTTCCTCTCTGCCAAATCAAAACACAAAAGGCAATAGTACTATGCTTTTAAAAAAACGCTTTTACCTCAGAGGGTATCTCTTCTAGTCATAACTCAAATCATCTCAGATTAGAAGTATCTTTCTTTTTATTAAATAGCCTTACCACTATAACATTAGGAGAATAACTACAAAAGTACAGAGCAACAGTGGCCTGGGCCTGGGAAAGCTCCTGTACACACTTCGCAGTAACCTCCTGGAAGGAGCATCAGAGGGAAGCATCAGTCACCAGGCACACCGTGTCAGCCAGATTTACTAGCCACGCTATCATGACAAAACTGCTTTCACCCCCAGCAAATGCTCTGTGACTTGGTTATTATCACTTTGGTGTCTGAATTTAGTATCTCCTCACTGGCATAAAATTGAAATGTCTTTTTAAATCATCACCTCAGGCTTATTTGCTCTGCGGATTTTGCAGGAAAATGAAGATTACTTAACAACATAAGTCATTGAATTTCTAGGCCATTTAACAGATAATGTTGAAAAAAAAACAGACGAAAAGAATTAAATCACTTAAGAAGACATTTGCCAAACTTGTAACTTGAGTTACTAGATTTACTGGAGAAAATATGTCTTCACTCTATTGCTCTAACTCTTCCAAATTCTATTGTCCTTTAAATTAATGTTCCGGGTCTACTTCCAAGAATCTGCTCTTATTGTGCCCATCACTTTTCCAGTCCACCAGCATGATTCCTCCTCTTCAAGGCAGGCTTAAACTTATTATATTCATGGATACATATTTCTGTAAATTTTATATTGTCAGTCCTGTTTCTCTAATTATATTGAAGACCGGGTCTTTCTCTTTTCCCTAATATATAACCCAAGTATACAGCACACTACACCTCAAAAAGCTTCATTTGATATCTATGAAACCATTGAATGATTTCAAATTCAAATTAGTTAATTATTAATATTTTGTATTTGCAAGGAAGTGCAGATATACTAGAAGAATAAGTCTGTACTTCAGGAGGAGGGTCAAAAAAAGAACACAATCTTTCAAATTACAAGGCAAAGATAGATGTCATAAGAAACATACCAATTTCTCTGGATACTCACAAGAAGGAAAATGTTGGAAGGATGGAAGAATCAGGAGTGCTTTCATTTGGAAGAGGATTTCTTTCTTTTTTTAAATTTATTTATTTATTATTTTTATGGTGACATTGATTAATGAAATCTGATAAGTTTCAGGTGTACACTTTAACAGTAAGGCATATATATATATATATATTTACATTGTGTGTTCACCTCCCATAGTTAGATTTCTTTCTGTCATCACATATTTGACCCTTTACCCAGTCTACCTCCCCTCTCCCCCCACCCCCTACCCTCTGGTAAACACTATGTCCATGAGTCTCTGTTTGTTTGTTTTTAGGTTTATATCCCACATATAAGTGATATCATGTAATTTTCAACTTTTTCTGTCTGGCTTATTTCGCTTAGCATGATTATCTTGAGGTCCATCCAAGTTGTCGCAAATGGCAGTTTTTCATCTCTTCTTATGACTGAGTAATATTCCATTATATACGTACCACAGTGCATGAGGATTTCTGAGATGAGCCTTGACTAAAACGTAGGAATTCTACCTGTTGAAGTGGAGGTATAGGAAACAAAATTAACAAAGGCAGGACACTATAGGAGATGTTCGAGTGACAGTGAATTTTCTAGATTTGTTGAAACATAAAGTACCAGTACTAAAGGAGTAAAATACCAGTATTTGAAATTTATGGGGAGATGTATTAAAAGTCCTTGAGTTCCAGGATAACAAATTTACACCTAATTTGACAGGTTTGTTATGAAGCCATTGAAGATTTTTTTAATAGGAAATTATATAACTTGAACTTTACTTTGGAAATCTATTCTGGAAGTGGGATTTGGATGAACTGAAATGGGAAGAGACCAGAAGGTCAATGAGGAAGTTATGAGAGAAATACCATTTAAAAAACAGTGAAGAACATTACTTCACACCTGCTGTAATGGCTGTAAGGAAAGGAGGGAAAAAGGAAAATAGCAAGTGTTGATGGAGAGTAGAGAACCGGGAAACCTCATGTATGTCTAGCTGGAATGTAGAATGCCGCAGACACTGTGGAAAACAGTTTGGCAGTTCTTCAAAAGTTAAGACACAGAGTTACCATAACTTAGCAACTCTATCCCTAGGTATACTCTCAAGAGAACTGAATATATATGTTCCACACAAAACTTGTAAGTGAATGTTTATAGCAGCATTATTCCTAATAGTCAAAAAGTGGAAACAATTCAAATATCCATCAACTGGAAAAGGTATGTCCATACAATAGAATGTTTTTTGGCAATAAAAAGTAATGAAGCACTGATACATGCTAAACATGGATAAACCTTTAAAATGTTATGATAAGTGAAAGAAGACAGACACAAAAGGCTATACACTGTATGATTCCATTTAAATGAAATTCTCATGATAGGCTAATCTATAGAGACAGAAACCAGATTCATGGTTACCAGAGGATAGGTAGAGGGGGACATTGGAAAGTATGGGTTTCTCTTTGGGGTGATAGAAATATTCTGTAATTAGTATTGGTAATAGTTGCATAATATTGTGAATGTCTTTAACATTCACTAAGTCAACCATTTTAAAATGGTTGAAATGGTGAATTTTATGTTGTGAATTTTATCTCAATTAAAAAAGAAACAGTGAAGAAATGAATTACAATGGTGGTCATATGAATAGAAAGACGAGTGGGTGAAATGCTAAGGAATTCTAATCTATGTGTTTTTACAACTACCACAATTCATCAGAGCTAATACATCATCAATTTTAAGATGCGCCATAATTTTACATACTACTGAGAAAGAAAAATGCTGTAATTAAACTATGTAATTAATGGTAAAAAGAAACTGATATCAGAGACTTTATCTTGTAAAAAGTGCTTTACAATTAAGGAAATGCGTAAATAGATGTAGGAAGTAAAGGAAACATGTAATTTAGAAAAATAGAGAAAGATCTAGTTTGTGCAGAAACACAATGAGTTGAGTTCACACCATTGTGAGTTCCAAGTATGCTCTTTTGGTATTCATACTGAGATTTAAAAATCATTATTAAAAAAAATTACTATACATACTAGTGTAATGGGAAATTATACTTTTAAATATATACATTGGGAATTTTAAGAACTACAAGCCTGAAAATGAACAGTCAGAAAATTTAAAGCCATCTATATGGGAAGAATCCATGATTATTATTTTTTTAACATTAGAAGAAGTCCACACATTCAGAAGCCCAGGAATCTTACCATTCTGAAATCTCTTCTCCAGTTTCCTCTCAAAACACTTCTTAGCAGGTGCTTTGACAGTTACAGAAAACGAAAGACAGTTCTAACTTCAAAGAAGCTCATCGAAGTGCAGCTCAAAAAGAAAGGCAGAAGAAGGCTAATACGAAGCATTCAGAAAAGTTTGTTAATGGCTATGGTGTTTCCAAGGTAAATATTCAATTTGATCGGCATGAATAAGTACCTGGTATTTTTCAGGCCTTGTAGGTATACTCTGCGGGATGTAAAATGCAATCTTTACAGTTAAGGAGGGTGGAGAAGTGTCAAAAAAGGACAAAAAAAATAGAACATGAGATGGAATAAATTTTGGTTCAAGTAGCTATCTACCTGTGAACAGTAAGAGAGTTGCAAACACAATGAGTACTATGGGGGTTCAAAGAGGGAAAGATCCTACCTGAAGAGAAGGACTGGAAAAGGCAAGATAGGTACCCGGAGATGGACTTTAAGAATATGTGAGAATTTAGGAAGCAGAGATGGCAGCAGTAGCTGTTCCAATCAGAGTTAAGAGTTTGAATAAAAGCATGGAGGTAGGAAGGCATGCAGTGCATTAGAGAAAGGTCTGCTTTGGGTTGAGACAAAAATATAAATTGGGAAAGCTTTGAAATATATTTTGGGTTGTAGGTAAGTGGTTTTGAATGCTACAGTGAGAGTATTGTATTTAATTCAGAAGGAAATGGAGAGTTCTTGATGGTTTTAAATTAAGAGAATTACATGATAAAGAAAACATTTAAAAATACTAATCTAGCACCATTTTGAAACATGGACTGACAGAGGGAGCTCTAAAAATAGGAAAATCAGTGGGAGGGCTACTGTGATAGTGCAAACAGGAAGTAATAAGAATTACTAGAATGTAATAAAAGTGGAAAGAAGGAAATAAAAGGCACATGACAGGTAGAGTATACAGAGCTTGTAAACAACATAAAAAGCAAGGTCAAGGGAGGTTTCGGAACGATAAGAAAAAATGGAGATGCGTGTGTCAAAATAAGGAGTCCAAGAAAGGGGTCTGGAGCTGCGAAAGAAGTTGTGGTTGTTCTGTGAACACGAACACTGTTAAAATAGAGATGTCTAGAATCAGCTAGAAACTCCCGTCAAAGTTCAGATTAAATGGAAAGAAATTATAAAAATATAACAAAACAAGTAGAAAAATTAAATGCTACAAAGGAATTTTTTAAAGGTCATTTAAATAAAAAATGAGGTTTCGATTAAAGGATAGAAATGGAAATCAGAAAAGTTAAGAAGTGAAATGTGAAAGTGAGAAAGTGGGAGCAAAGAGTATAAACTGTACTTCCAAAAACTATAATAGAACAAATTAATTACTCAACAATAAACTATTTGTTAAAGTCTGGAAGAGATCATGGAATACTACGGGACCATTCAAAGAAATGATATAAATAAAGAAAACATACTGACAGAGAAAATACAGTGTTAAACTTTTTAAAACATATACAACAAAGATCATTTGCATGCACTAATATCAAGCTTCAAAATATGTAAAGCAAAATGTAAGAAAAGAACTGTAAGAAATGAACAAATTCATAATAATGATTTTCAAACATCTCTCAGCAGTTAATAGAATAAGCAGGCCAAAAATCAATATGCACTGGCTCCAATACACCACTGGTGCTTACCCTTATTAATAATCAGAGAAATACAAATAAAACACAATTACTTATCATCACACATCCATAAATTACTAAAAGTTTTAAAGTCTGGCAGTTCCAAGTACAGATGAGGACATAGTACATTGTGAACTCTGATAACACTGCTGCTACTAGCTGCAACATCGTTTACCAATATTAAAGTTCAAACAGTTCCAATACTTGTCAAAATATTTAACAAGCAATATTCCATTTCCCACAAATAAGCTCTGGCCCACAGCAGCCCCAGAAGGTCAGATAGGCGCCAGATACTTGCTTGCTGGTCTCCAGGGACTAGCCTGTACTGTGCACAACCAGGGGCCCAGAACCACTGGGAGCTGGTTCTGGGCTCACCCAGACTGAGGGCCATGAGTCTAACTCCTCAGCAGTGACAAAAAGGGCTCCCCAGGGCTGCAACAGAGTTGAAAGGGATATTAGAAGTTTGGAGCAATGGCTTTTTACCAACTGAAACAAAAGTATTTAAATAATATAATAGCATCACCTTAATAGTGTGTACTGACTGCATATTAGTCCTAAATTTTCCCTAAGGAAACTTTTTTATGCAACCATTGATTCATGATAAGAAAGAAAAAGAAAAGAAAAAAGAAAATGAATGATAATGAAAATAACAGCTATAAGCAATGTGCGTTAATCTCACATGGAGTTGAAAGAAAAAAAAGACGAAAGAATAAGTACACTAAGATTTCACTGATAAAGTTTTTAATAAGTAAAATTAAACAATACTTACAGAGGAGCATAAATCATAAAGAAATGCAAGGAAGTGATTATTAAGGTTGTGAAGGAAAAGGATGAGTACAGGAAGAATTCTGGAGCAGTGGAAATGTTCTTTATAATTATGTGTTATCTCATATGCATATGTTTAAAAAACGTTTTTCTATTATCTTATGATTTGCAATAAAAAGGGAAAAAGTAAACCAAAATCTTTCCCCAGATAATGACTGGGAGCAATAGCATCAATGCCTTCGGGGAAAAATGGGCAGGGCTGCGGATCACAGTAACCACAGAGAAAGTGATTGGACAATAAAGAGCAGGGATAGTATTTATAGAATGACAGTTCATTACAGGAAACAGAGCGCCTCGGACGGAAGTGGAAGAACTTCTTAACTTAGAGAGCAATTTCCAAGGCGAGTTTTCCAGAGAAAAATGAGTACCAAGGGCAAAGTAAGCGAATATATTGTTTCTTTGTTCAATTCTTCTTTTTTTGTCTCTTTATACATTTGCTAAAAGAAACTTCCTTCAGGCATTACTCTCAGAAGGCATCAATTTAAAGTTAATCAAAAGTATTCCCCATGCTAGGAATTCAAGGAAATTACTGTGGATTCACCATAATGCTTACCACAAGGGTACTCCATTAAATGTTACTTATAATGGCCCTAAAAAAGAGAGATTTAAGTAACTATGTTATAATCATAAAATAGAATTTGCATTTATGAGAAGTAGTGTTAGAGAGGAATATGGAAAATATTCATAGTATATTAATAAGTAGAAAAAAGATTACAAAAATCACATATAATACTATCCCATTTGGGGACAGTCAAAGGATTTACCTCATAAAATTATAGGTGGATTTTATTTCTTTTGTTCTTATTTGTATTTTGAAACTTCTCATAATATATATTTAATTTGTAAATAAGACTAGTGATATTTTAAGATATAATTCAAAATTGCATAACAACAATCAAAAAACATATATTCATGTGCTGCTCAAAGACTGGGAAAATCATACCAAAAGCAAAAATAGTAGCATTAGAATGGAGGATTATAGGTTTGTTTCTTTTTACTTTCTTTCAATGTTACTTATATTTAAAATTAATTTAATTTATATTCTATTGATAAATTTAATTATTACATAAGCCTCACTTCTCAAACTTTTATGTGAATATGAAACACCTGGATCTTTTTCAAATGCAGATATATTGATTTAGTGATTTTGAGACAGAGCTTGTAGTTCTAATAAGTTCCCTGGTGATGTCAATAACTGGTGGTCTAAGGGAGGATCATATTCTTCTGTGATGAAGGAAAAAAATCAAAGCATTATATTAGGGTAAATCTTAATATATCTGTTGTTTTAAAAAATTAAAAATGTAATGAATATAATGTAGATTATGACTTCTTATTTTCAATGAACATCCTTTTTCTTTAAAATAATATAATGATATATAGCATCCAGGCACAAACTCTATGATTCTTTTTCAGGAAATTATAGTATCAACATGCTTTTTAATTTTTACCCACAATATTCTTCCTTTCCTTCTCCCTTCCATTTTTTCTTCCTTTCCCTTACCTTCTCCCTCCTTTTCTCCCCTTCTCTCTCTCCCTCTCTCCAACTCTCCCAGGTTATTAAATGCAAAGCAGCCATTGCCTGGGAATTAGGCAAGCCCCTTTGCATAGAAGAGGTTGAAGTAGCTCCCCCCAAGGCTCATGAAGTTCGCATTCAGGTGAGTGGGGACTTGCCTGGGCTGGACGGACAAGGCACTAAGTACAGCCTTCCCTCAGGTCAAGCCTCTGCAATGTGGCTAAGAGGCCCTGGAGTTTACAGTATGGGGGAATTATATTTTTAGATCCAGATAAAAAATAACCCTTACCCCCCCTAGGAGGGGTAAATTATTATTTATTTTTTAGAATATTAATAATAGGCTTAAAATTTAACTACATTAAGAATCAGATAAAGAAATTCACCTTGGATTAGAATTAGCTGTTTTGTTTGTTTGTTTGTTTGTTTGTTTGTTTGTTTGTTTCCCATTTGCCAATTATTGTAAAGTGTTATTAAAAGTAAGATAGAGAATTTGGTTCAAAACAAGAAAGAGGAAATACTGAAGTGCTGCCCTAGGCAGCATAAGGTTTTGGGTGCCCAGTTTAAGGGACCAGGAGTGGGTTAGCAGGGAGAAAAGACCATGTATTTCCTCCAGACTACTACATCAAGGGCTTATACATGAGAATAAATGAGACATCCTCATGAGCAGAATCTGAAATAATAATAATGATGATGATGATGATGATGATAATGATATAGCGGTAATTAATTTAGACAATCCTACCTAAATTTGGTATCTCACTTTTAACTATAAAATTTTACTACCTTTATTTCATTTCATGCAGTTTCAACAAAATTTGAACAAGGCCTAGAAACCTGTGCTTCCTCCATTCTCTCTGCCTATTAGACTTTAACTTTTCCCTATTCTTTTTTATTTCTCCTCTCCTAGAGAGAGTAACTGCCAATTATATCCGTTTTTATGATTTTCCAAAGACAGTAAAAAGTAGAAAACAAAGGCATATTTATAAGAGGAAAAGAATATGTCCTGATATATTTTGTTCTTTTATTTTTCAAAATATAATTCTTTTATCAAGCTCTAAGAGTGTTGTAAAGTTTCCAGGTGACATTGGGCCTAAAATTATCCACCTAACTATCCCAATGATACGATTACAGAAACATAACTTAAGTATGTGGTTGCTTTGTAGATAATCGCCACTGCTGTATGCCACACAGATGCCCATATTATCCATCCTAAAAGTACAGAGTCTGTGTTCCCGGTGATCCTTGGTCATGAGGGTGCAGGAATTGTGGAAAGCGTTGGGCCAGGAGTGACCAACTTCAAACCAGGTATTTTATTTTCTGATTCCAATTAAATGGAAATGTCAGGATATTTCAGAGGTAATTCCTAATACAGTCCTGGCTTAGCATGCTATAATTGATTTCTATTTACATAGAGGGATCACCTTTTCCAAAGCAAAACTGACACAATCTATCACAGTCTAACAATGAGACAGAATATTTGAAATCAGAGCCATCTAATAGTATCTGGGGAACATGGCCACTTTATTTACCTATAGCACTGAGAAATTGTACCATGAAGCAAAGCTACAAAGTTAGCTTAAACTGAAGCTTTCATGGAGGCACAAATGACAACTTAAAACAACCTCCTCTAAAAGAGAAAACTAATTTAAATAAGAATTTAAAGAATGAGGTCTTATGAGTGACTTAAGTGAGAAATATGTTAGTTTAAGTAACTTTTTGGAAGTTTGAAAAATAAAAATAATACATAAATGAAACATGTCAATGGCTAAAATTATTAACTTCCTATTTCATAACAGATCCACCAAATACTGAGGACTTATCAGGCAGGATGAACTGTGTCATTCTTTCTTCCTTTAATGAGAATGCTCCAAATCTAGAGGTCTATTGTATCTTTTCATTCCAAACAAGATCATAAAAACCAATTGCTCCCAAAGTTTATATCCATGAAGGGGTCTGGCTAATGTAGTCCCAGATCTGCTACTTACTGACTGTTAAGTCTCTTTTCTGTTACTCAGACTTCTTTTTTTCTAAAGTGGGGACAATGATAGCATGCATCCAAAAGGGTTGTTCTGAGAATTAAATGAGACAATAAAAGCAAACAGTTAAAATGGTATCTGGCACATACTAAATGTTGAACTAATGTTATTTATTATTGGACCTTGGTCATCAGAAGATAGAAGGCATTTTAAATTGAAATTAAATAAAAAGTTAAAAAATATAGAATTTGAGAGTAAAATAAGTGGTGAAACATGGAGATATCATATAAAGTTTACTCTCCATATCTAACCTATTACATCCACCTCTCCTATTATATAAAGGAGTTCTATTCCATACAGATGTTTAGAAATGTAATAAATAATAGTCATGATGCAGAGAGTTGCAATGACAGAAGAGTCCTTAGTCAAGACTCTTCCCCTGATGGTATCAATACAGATATGTTGCTCGATTGCCCAGCAGAGAAAAAAAGAAAAAGAAAGACAGAATATGCAATACTTGGGGTAATCAGCAATCTTAGATAGTAACAAAATGTTGTAGCCAGCTATATTTTCTGCTGAACACAAAATATATACCCTGAAGAATGGTGCTTTCCTCCACTGATTCATCTGGTAGGTGAATTTTATAAGTAACATCTTAGATACCAACCAACATATGGCCTTTCTTTCTAGGTGACAAAGTAATTCCACTCTACGTACCTCAATGTAGAAAATGCAAGTTCTGTCTGAGTCCACTCACAAATATTTGCGTGAAACTTGGGTAAGCCCTATACACTGTTAGTAAGAGTATATATTCATACAAATATTTTGGGCACGGCATTGGCAATACCTAAAAGGAGTTGAAGAGGTACATATTTTCTACCCACCACTTCTACTCTTAGGAGCATACAAAAAACTGTTGCAAGATCACCCGGGGATACATGTTCTAGAATGTTCATTGCAACATTGTTTATAATAGCAAACAATTGAAAATAGCACGAATGTTCATCAATAAGAGAATAGATTAACAAATTGCTATGCAACAACAGAATGGAATACTATGTAACAATGAAAATGGCTAAACTTGATCTACATGTATCAACATAGAATACAGTGGCCTCTCTTATCTGTAGTTTCACTTTCCATGGTTTCAGTTACCTACTCATGGTCAATTGCAGTCAGAAAATATTACATGGAAAATTCCAGAAATAAACAATTCGTAGTTTTAAATTACATGCCATTCTGAGTAGTGGGATGAAATCCCATGCCATCCCACCCCATACTGCCCAGAATGTGAATCATCTCTTTGTGAATCAAATCTTAATCACCTTATTCTTTACCAAGACTACAGAAAGATCTATTTGTCCTTAATGCTAATTAAAACTAGTTATCATACTGCTCTTATATCTATTGTTATGTCTCAATTTCCTCACTTATAAAATTGACATAATAATGCCTACTTCAAGGGTTATTGCAGATATTCAAAGAATTAATATGCCCTTTGCAAACTTTTAATGAAATAACAGACTTTGGCAATAACCATAAATTCTTTCTAATATCACAAAAAGAGAGATAAGGTATTACATGCCTTCAGATGAAAATACACAACACCACCTTTGAAGTATTCTTACAAAAATACAAAACCCTAATCAGATCAAGCATTTAGTTCAAAAATACTAGTTTAAAGGAAATCTGGCAATGGAGAAACATGTTAAACCAGATTACAGCAATGCCATCAGAAAAATCCAGAATGAAGAAAACTACCAAACAAATGGCTGTTTCTTCAACAAGTAAATTGCAAGGAAAAAACAACAGGAGAGGTGAAAATCTATAAATTAAAAGAGACTTGAGACATATCAACCAAATGCAATGTGTGGACCTATAAGAATCTTTATCTTTTAGAGATACATACTCAAATATTTGCAATGAAATAGTAATGTCTGGGATTTACTTCAAAATAATCCAAAATGGGGGAAGAATAGGTGGTAGTGTGAGAGGTAGGAAAGGGTAATAGATGGAATTAGATTAGCCATGAATTGGTAATTGCTGAACCCAGGAGATGGTTACATGGAGATTCATTATGCTATTCTTTCTACTTTTATATATGTTTGAGTTGTCCATAATAAAAAATGTTTTAAATTAATACATGTAAAACCCTTAAAAGAGTTTCTGGCATATAAAACTATTCAATAAAAAGTTTATTATCATCACTGTAATAGACTACTTCCATTATATTTATTATATTATGCATTATGTTATATATTATTTATATTATTTATATATTGTTTGCATTATATATTTATATAATATATTATATTACACATTACATAACATAACATAAATAACATAACATAACATTACATAACATGATAACATAAATAATATATAATATATTATATATTATATATTTATTTATGTATATACATATATATTTAGGCAAAAAGTCTCAAGTCATTTTCTCAATTTTTCCATCTTATAAAATCGTCATAACAAATATATAACACCTAACAGTTTTTTCAGGAAAGTAGTAAGTGGTCCATTTACTCTTTTTTGTATCTTTTTTTTTTTTTAATTCTCTAGTTCACTCGAAAATCCTCTTTTGGGCCAAAAACTAATGGAAGACAAAACAAGCAGATTTACCTGCAAAGGCAAATCAGTTTACCATTTCCTAGGGACCAGCACCTTCTCTCAGTACACTGTAGTATCAGATGTTAATCTTTCCAAAATAGACGATGATGTAAATTTAGAGAGAGTTTGTCTGCTTGGATGTGGATTTTCAACTGGCTACGGAGCTGCAATCAACACTGCTAAGGTAAAATGATTATCACAAGGTTATATATAATAGAAGTTACTAGGAGGCAGCGTGATAAAGCAGCTAGAATTATCTTCAATTCCTGGTTCTGTCATTTCTTACCTCTGTGATTTTTGGCAAATTATTTAACCTCTCTCCTCCTACCTCTTGATAATAATATCTGCTACAAATTGCTGTGGGAATAATTAAATCATATTACATATGTAAGACATCTGGCCCAGCAATTGGCATGTAGTTGGCACCCAGTTCATGTTAATTTTTTTTCCTACACTAGTACATTAATTATAGACCATCCCTAATTTAAATACAACTTAAATATGTCCCCTAAATATGAATCCTCAACCTGGGACAGCAGACCCACTCAAGAGACAATAGAAACTACAGAGACTCCCACCCATAATCATATAGCCTCTCCTATTTTCTCCCTGATGCTACAGATTCCTCTTCCTAAACTAGTAACTCATCTCTGCTTCTCATCCTATCCCTTTTGTGGTTCCAAGGGAGGGGCTCAAATGAGAAAAGGAAAGTGCAACAGTTTGTTGTGGCTGGAGTGCTGGAAATATCATGGAGATGAAGTTAAAAAGTGAAAGGGGTGAGATAATAAAAATCCTCCAAAGCCATGCAAGGAAATTTATACCTCATTTCATTTAAATGAATTGACAATTTGGGATGACTAAGTGAGTTAATTCATATCTAGAGAAATATTAGTGGCCATCCAAAACCAACTATAACATTAATACAATCAAATAAGGCCTATTAGAAATGTAGACAACAAGGTATCCCTTGTTGCCAGATGGGAGGAGGGTTGGAAGTGAGTGCAAAAGGGAATATAGTCAATAACATTGTAATAACTATGTATGGTATCAGGTGGGTACCAGATTTATTGGGGTGATCACTTCATAAGGTATGTAAATGTCTAATCACTATGTTGTACACCTGAAACTAATGTAATAGTGTAATAGAAAATTTTTTTGAATTTTAAAAAATATGGGGAAAAAAACAATAAACCCTTTAAAATAAGTGAGTTTTAGAATTTTATTCTGATAACACTAAAGGGAAAAAGAAAACAAGGAAACAATTTGCACTTGGGCTTGTTCCTTATGAACTGATCATCCTAATGGCTCTCAAATAATTCTCCAAATTTAGTCAGTGACACATCCTTGTTCACACTGGCAGATTTCCTTAAGTGGTTATGTTATTTTGTTTTATCACAGACAATTCTTTATTTAAATGTTCCTGTCCCCATATCATTCTGTTCCTTGAAAAAAAAAAAAAAAGTGGGAGCAGCTGCTTCTTAAGTTAATTTATCATTTTCCTGCCTGCAGGTCACCCCTGGTTCTACTTGTGCCGTCTTTGGTCTGGGAAGTGTCGGTCTTTCGGCTCTAATAGGTTGTAAAGTAGCAGGAGCTTCAAGAATTATAGCTATTGACATCAACAGTGAGAAGTTTACAAAGGCCAAAGGCCTTGGAGCCACTGACTGCCTCAATCCTAGAGACCTACAAAAACCCATCCAAGAGGTCATTATTGAAATGACCAATGGAGGTGTGGATTTTGCCTTTGACTGTGTAGGTGGATTTGAAGTCATGGTAGGTATGTTTTCATAATAGTATGTAATAAATAATATTTATTAACCTTAATAAACATTGATAGTATATATTAATGTATTAATTCATTTCACATTTCATATTCATATATTTATATAAATACATAAATTATATATTTATATAATAAGCAGTGTTCAATTTTATATTAGATATTATGCAATATTTTATAATTGATATTTAATAAATATTACTGATAAATACTTAATATTAATGTTATTAATCTTCCTATTTATCCTTCCACATGAAACAGCAATAAATTAAGAGAAAACTTAGAAAAAAATTTTTTAAAGAATTATGCCTATGAGAAGTGAAAAAAAAGAAAACAGATTTAAAGGAGGGAGTAAGAGAAGGTAAATGGTGCCACCTTAACAGCTGGGGATACCCATTCCCATTTAAAAGTAAAGCAGGGAGAGGTCAGCAACCTAAAGACAATCCAATTCTGTCAGATCTCAATAAATGGGCTACAAAATTAGGTCCAAATTATATATTTGAAATTTTCAATATATTAAACACACATACGAACACGAAGTGCAAAATGGAAAAGCGAATCTTTTTTTCCTGAACACTACAATTTTGTACCATTGAGATTTCCTCTCCTCTCAGGACAGGCTACATAATTTTCAATACCCTTCTGAAGGCCCTGAGTGACAGCACTGGCTGCATGCCCATGAAGCCAGCCATGTCTATATCACTCCAAAAAAAGAATAAAGAGCCAACCGTACAGGCAATAGATGGAAAAGTTAACTTGTCAGAGTATCCAGTTTTATTATCCAGTGAAGAGTCACCTAGTGCATATTTGCTCAAAGACGCTAAGTAGTTTTGTTTTGTTTTAATGAAATAACCAAAGAATTCATCAACTAAATTATCTGCCTGTGGCTCCTTCTTATTTCATTAGGGAGAGCTGTGAAGTAGCTGTGCATTATTTGCTTTTATTTACACATTCATTCAGCCTAGCTCCTAAAACCCTCTTTTAGGAAAGACATGAAAATAAAATTCTACACTTCAACCAGGAGCAGGCTTTGCTCTTTCTGCCCCTCGGTTCTTACCTGACTGACCCATTCTCCAGAAAAGTGAAGACCAGGAAGAGCTGCTAAGAGTAGCAGACTGCCATTGCTAGATCTTTCCTCTCAAAATAATTTCATTGTAATAATATGACTGTTTAAAAGTGGATTTGAAAGGTAATAAGCTCTCAATAGATGTTAGCTATTACTGAAAATTCATGCAGTAAGGGCTCCTTATCCTGCACTGCTCCCTTGTGTTCAAAGCCTAAGGTCCTGCTTTCTTAATTGTCCTTGGCACCTGCAGTTTGCAATGTGCCACATCCATTCCTCCACTTCGCAGAGCTCAAGTGTTTTACAAACATTGAAATTCAACCATTTACCTTATTTTTCTAATACAAATATTCTCAACACTGGCTGTACTTTAGAAGTGCCTGAGGAGTTATTGGGTTTCTTTAGTACCACATCCCAGAATATTCTCATGAATGGAGCACATCCCAGGATATTCTCATGAGTTGGGGGCCCAGGCGCCAATATTTTTTATAAGTTTCTCAAGTTGAGAACCACTGATCTAAAACTTGGCACGTTCTATTAACTTATTTATTGTACCAAGAAACATGTTTTAAATTATGGAATAGAATTACAATAGAGAATCCAAATAAAAAGAGATGGATTTATTTACTCACAAAAAGAAGAGCTAGCTACCCTTCCACTAGAAGTTTCCATAACTAGGAAAAGATACATTTCTGGGTTGTAGAGGAGATTCCAATAATAGGTATAAACTTGATTTCAATGACCTCTCATGCTGTAAATCAGCCTAAAAACCCACAACACAATTAACAAATCATAATAACTGATAATTTTATAAGATTTTGAGGATTAAAAATAATTCTCATCAAAAGTTATCAGAGCCTACTAAATAAAATACTGTATTTCCATATAATACACATTTAATTAAGTCATCATTCTATCATTATGGAATTTAATTCTTTGCTTGGATCAAAGTCAGAAATGTAGAAAAAGCAATAGGAAAAACATTTTTTTAAAAAGTCAGTGTAAGCAGCTATCTTCAGGTGACAGGTAATGCCGGTGGTCTTTTCCCCTCTCTATGGATCTCTATATATAAATAAAAATGTTTCTGCTATATAAAAATAAAAATGTTTCTGCTATATAAAAAGTACAGAAAATAGAAGAGTTGCTATTTAGAAGTGTTAGGAATTTCCAAAACAATAAATAATCACATAATCAAACAAAAATTTCAAAACATGTTCTTCAAGTTCTAGTCATTGATTTCTTCTGCCACTAAAAAGGCAGAAAAAGAGAGAAAAGACAAAGAATTTACTGTACTTCAAATTGCTTCTTTTGTATAGTGATCAGTGATGAAAAGGAACTATATTTCCTATTGAGACTTCTATAAAAGTAAAACTTGCCCCAACAGGTCAGAATCAATTGACTGCTGACTATGGCAAGGATATAGGAAAATGTTTACATTTTTCTTTTGTAATATTAGTCTCAAAACATTTTAAATGTTCATCTATTTACCTACCATAAGACTTATATGTGGAATGGCCATCCAGAAGTTTATATCTTTCTTTAACTTATTTACATTTTCAATCCCTGGCATTTTTATATTATTCCCAAACTTATCATAGGTTACCATAATGTTTTCTCTTTCTCTCACGCAAAGATCAATGCAACTCCCCTGGCCCACTATCTTCCATATGGTGACTCAGCAATCAAGGAGGTTCAAATTTGTGGCTTCGCAATCTCTACCTAAGGTCCTCTTGGTTGTTACAGCAGGAGAAGGGACAACTGACAAGTTGCACACTGGCTTTTCTGTTCTGCCTAGAAAATGACACACATCACTTCTGCCCATAGCCCATTGGCCAGAACTAGTCACATAACTCTACCTAACTATAAGAAAGCTAAAAAGTGTAGCGATGCAGATGAAATGTTTCATGAGCAGCAGTCAATGTCATTTTGTTTAACTATTTTACTCTCTGATTTAAACAGCATTTCTTTTCATTTATCCTACACTGAGATCTACTAAGTTTGCAGTATGTGCCTCATTCTATGCTCTAGTGAATACTTAACTACCCTCTTTTAATGACTTTAAATATTTTGATCCTATACCCCAGGAATTGCAAACATTTTAGTATATACCCATGGTAAATAGTCAAAAGCTTTTTGATTAGAGTTTACAGAGTTTATAGTCTATACACTTTCCTAACTTCATGTATGTGTATTTTTCTTGATATACAATGATATACATTCTAGGTTCATATAACTATGGCATTAAACAGGGTGAAGTACTATGTTACATTTCTTTTAAATATCATTTTTTGATGAATCTCAAAGTTTTATTGGATGTTCTATCTGAAACAAAAGGTTCAAAGCTTAATCTATCACACTATGACGTCCCATTATCTCATAAGCAGAATTGAATAAATCTTCCCTAAAACATACTACATATCCACACTGGAGTCATATTCTACTTTTCTACTTACTCAGCTGGTCTTTTTTGTTTGACTTTCCAGAAAGCAGCCCTGGAATGCACAACAGTAGGTTGGGGATCATGTACTCTCATTGGAGTAGCCATGCAGAACAAAGAACTGATTCTTTCTCCATTGGAGTTAATTATGGGCCGTACTATCAATGGAACATTATTTGGTGGTCAGTTTTTTTTTCTTTTAATATTCTCCATAGTACTACTCAAATTCTTAAAATAAATGTTATTGAAAGGAAAGAAAAATAATTTGTTGTTTAAATATTAAGTACCTAGAAAACATCTAAAGACTACAGGAAATCTATTCTATAAATTACTTGAAAGTAAACAGTTTGTATAGATAGGTAACTACAACTTGAAAATTGAACAAACACAGAAGAGCAAACAATAAACTTTGACCAAACTGAGATAATTTCTTATCTAGAAGTAGAAAATAATTTGAATTTTTCTTATGAAGAAAAAATTTTAAGTAGATGAAAATACATAAAATTAAAGATGGGGAGGGGTTTAGTCTATACGGAGCAAGCTGAAGCTGGCCTGATAATTTCATTCATTCAACTCTGACCAAACTACATCTTCATGACAAATACCATGTCTTTACTTGGCATTTTGGCCAAATTACAGGTTGGAAAAGTGCGGATTCTATCCCAAAGCTGGTTACTGACTACAAGAATAAGAAATTCAATCTAGATGCTTTGGTAACCAGTACTTTGCCTTTTGACAAAATCAATGAGGCACTTGACCTAATACTCCAAGGAAAAAGGTAAATTAGCAAACAGATGGGTAAGTGGCTTGAAAAACCTTTACTATATTATTTTTCTTTGATGTAAAAAACTAATCAGTTTTTTTTTTTTTCCGACACTTTCCACATCATCAGAGGTACTAAATCTGCTTTAAATATTAAATAGAGGCCATTTGGGAAGGAAAAAAAAGCTTCCTACAGTGTAACCTCAGGTCCCTTTGGTCCAATATAGCCCTGGCTCTGGAATCATTATATTCTGACAAAGAGTGCCCACTTCAGGCCCTTCTTTATCAGAATCAGGTGAAAACCATGGAGATGTGAACAATGAGTGGCAGGTATCAGATACTTAAAGGATGCCCCAACTCTCTTGTCTCCTTGCTTTGTCATTGGCCTCCTGGAAGATACATTCTGACCCACAATTTTAGCTTTATTGTGCTTTCTTGACATGGATGGACCCTGATAACTGATTTATAGAAATGTCCCAATTAGGGGCTCCCTAGCAGTTGGGGAGTGGGTAAGGCTAGGATCAACAATTTTTATTAAAACGATCAAGTATACAGCCTTGATCAATAGAGGCAAAAGACAAAACACCAGGAACAATGCTGCACAGAGGAGATGCAGGACAAAAAAAAAAAAAAAGAGGCAAAGAGAAGACATTACAAAAGAAAAGGAATGAGGAAAAGTCTAAAGTTAAATGACAGAATTTTGACACAAAGAAGAAATGTTACAAAAGAAAATAGATCCACGGTAAAAGGACCCAGGCTACTTCATGGGAAAGAAACGCAAGAAAACGTCCCTACTGACATGAACTCCCTAACTTGCAAACAAGTTAGCTATAACATATCAAAGAGTTCAATTTTTAAAAAAAGACATCAACATTCTTTTTAAAGCTACACTAAGTAACTTAATGTATGAGTCCCACGTCTCGCTCAATCTCAAATATTCCTCAAGGAATATTCCTCAAGTTAGGAGTTTGGTTGGCATTTGGGGCCTGAGACCCTGCAGCTTCTAGCTCCTCCTCCCCCAGTCATAAATTTACCCAACAAGAGATGCTAAGTGGCAGCCAAGAGAAAATGTTGCATTACTTTATTAATAACTGAGCAAGTCTCCCACACTCTTAAAGCAGGCCTAGTAATCAGTGGTAGAATGGAGGCCTAGGGGAAACACCTGAATGAAACCTCCTTCTTCCACCCTGGCTCGCTGACCGCCCACACAGATGGAAAAGCAGCATCAGAGAAGGCAGAGGGTGGAACTACCCAGGTGTGCTCATTGTATGGCTACTGGAAACATAATTGAGGACAGGCCTTCCTGCTATACTAACTGCATAGAAGCAAGAAAGTGGAGAAAAGGGATGGTATACAATGATCAATTAGTCTGTTATGGCACAGTGCCCCTCATTTATGGTGAAAGAAGGACACAAAGATTCTTCCTCTACAGGGAAGTATAGCTTCCAGTCCCTGAGTGAAGAAGACATTTATGCATGGCAACCTGCTGATGCCACAGATTTCACAGCTCCAGCAGTAAGGTCCAAGATAAGGAATTCTGTCCTTGAGGTTTATCTCCCTCTTTGCTTCTACATGTAGAAGGAGTTATCCAGGAGTAGGAATATTTGTATTCTCAGAAAGTAGCATTCCAACACACCAATCACCCCCTCTTTTGATGCCCAAATTGCTCTAGGCTACAGGAGAGCCAAGAGCAATGACCATTCCAAGGCGAAAAGCTCACTACAACCATGATATGCTCTACTTCTCAACAGCACCACTGGGCAAAAAAGACCTTGCTGAGGACCAAGCAAGGGTCCTCACTTTTCCCCCAGTTTTTTGGCATTATATATATCAAGTATCGTCAATGCCATGAATGGAAGAGGATGACAAGATAAATAAAATTAGACTTAGCAAACTATATCTCTAAAGAAAGATTGAATCATATTCTGAAATGGAAAAACAAAAATTATTTGTGGGTTTTGGTTAAATTAACTATGAAAATTATACTGATTATTGTTTTATAATTATTAACAGCATTCGAACAATTCTGACCTTTTGAAGATGCCGGGTGAAATTTGGAACACTATCTGACTGAATATGAACCGGTTACTTTATTACCTGATATGATCAAGTAATATCATATTTGAAGATGCCGGGTGAAATTTGGAACACTATCTGACTGAATATGAACTGGTTACTTTATTACCTGATATGATCAACAAGAATCACCATGAATTTAAACAAATATTTAGTTAATATCTCAACATCAAATAGTTATAAAGATTATAGCATTCGTATCCATAAAATATATTAACATTTCCTATATTAAATAACTATGATAACTGATGTGTTTATGAATAGAATCATATGATGTTTAGGAATTGTTTAAAACTAGTTCTAGAGAAGTGGGAATGAGAAACTAGGAAAAATCACTATTATTTATGTGAATAAGATACATACATCTTTAAAATAGATATTATATATGTACATGTATACATATACAATGCTATTATGTAATTTGTTTTTTAATAAACTGCTAAATAATTTTCTCTTAAACATTTGTCGATTTCTTTTCTCTTAGCCCCACTTTACCATTGTGAACTATAATCACAAGTTGTGGGATATCAGAAGTAGGATATGTATATAAATGAATGA